>NW_017670764.1:315896-400158 GCF_001879085.1 Nicotiana attenuata | reverse complement strand
ATATATACACATATATATATATATATATATATATATATATATATATATATATATATATATATATATATATATATACACATACACACACACTGGAAATAAATGGACAAAATTTAATGTAAACAAATATAATTGTTTAACCACAAAATTGTGGCTAATATAAATATTTAAAAAATTACTTCGTAGTGTAGACAAAATTGCCACGCTTAGAAAGTGTGGCCATAGGGATTGTCAATCTGGTGTTGTTAATGATAAATGTTGCTCTAGAAGCCACACTTTAAAAGTGTAGTCTATAACGTGACAAAGATCACGCTTCAAATGTGTAGCCTTGTGTCAGAAAAGCGTGGCTATATGACAAAATATAAGCGTGGCCTTTGTACCGATCTACCACACTTTTAAAGCGTGGCTTCTAAGGCAACACCTACAAAGCGTAGCTAATAGTCAAAGATTAAGGTTCTTTAGGCCACCCCCCAAAAAGCGTTGCCTAAAGCCGTAAAGTGTTGCCTTTGACCAAATGCTACACTTCTTGGCATCTTAGGCCACACTTCTCAGGGGTGGTTGTAGGCCTAAATTGTTGTAGTGAGTGGAAGCTATATCCAGAAAGTAAGTACATCTTCAAAGCCAGTTCCCGCCATACGCAGCAGGATCACCTCCAAGATCTGCACGCGAGGTGCTGAAGTGTAGTATGAGTACAACCAACCCGATGTACTCAATAAGTAACAAACCTAATCTTAGGTTGAAACTCGGTATGACTACGACTAAGGCAAATAGCACAACATGGAGAAACTAGCCCTATCATGTCTCAAACAATTGAAAATGTAGCCTAGGCATGATTTCTAGCATGAATAATATTCCACGTAGTCTCATAAATGGAGAAACCTGACATCAAATAGGCATGATAGCAAAACAAGGCATATTATTGAACTACCCATATCATGAATACCTCGGTGCACGCACTTACTCCCATCACCTAGTGCGTACGTCACCCTAATACCTTTCGTATAACACAGTTTCCAAGGTTAAATGCCCTCAAATCCAAGATTAGATATATTACTTACCTCAAGCAAGCCAAATCATATGCGAGTAGGCCAGTCGATACTCTAGAGATGCCCTCGCATGCAAATCTATCTTCAAACGACTTGAAACCATCAAAAAGCAACTCCAAATCATCAAACAAATATAAAGGAAACAAACACAAGCAATAAAGATCGAATCTTTAAGCAAAACTCAAAGTCAACAAAAAAGTCAAATCCGGGACCGCACCTTGGAATCCGACAAAACTCATAAATCCCGACAACCTATTAAATTACGAGTCCAACCATACTAATTGCACTCAAATCTGACTCCGAATTGATGTTCAAAACTCAATAATTCACTTTAGGAAAATTTAGATAAATATCCTCAGTTTCTTGTTTGAAATCATCCATGAAATACCAAAATCAAAGATGGAATCACGAAATATACTTAAAACCGAGTAGAAAACACTTACGCCAATCCATGTGGTGAAAATCCCTTCCATAATTGCCCAAATCCGAGCTCCATAGCTCAAAATATTAGAAAGTTAAGACTTTCAAAATAGAGTACTTTATACACTGCCTCTGGGGTCCTTCGTGTTCGCGGGAAATCCTTTGCGATTTCGAAGCACAAAAGTCACAGCTCCAAAATTATTCTACGTATTTGCGACACCTACCACCCGAACGGGGTGCACTGCTTAGATAACCCATGGAACCTCGTGAACATGAAGAAATAAATTATCCACCTCGAGTTCCCAGCTCAAGTCTATGCCAACGCGGTAATGCAATGCAATTGCGATGACCAACCTACACAAAAGATATGCGAACATGATCATCCGTCCGCAAAAACGATGAAAAAAATACCTAGCTCCCATAACACTCTTGGCAAACACGGCCTAATCTTCGCGATCGCAAAGAAGAACTGAAAGACCAGAAATTAGCAGAACGCCAACAGTACCAACAATGCCCAAAATGGTCATAAACATACACGAGCCCTTTGGGACCCTGCCGGAACATACCAAAAAATCCCAAAATATGACATGGACCTGCTCGATGCGTCAAATAACGCATAACAACATCAAATCCATGAATCACACCTCTAATCGAACTTGATGAGCTTGTATACTTTCAACTTCTAAAACTCGTGCCGAACAATATCAAACCAACTCGGAATAACCTCAAATTTTGCATACAAATGATATAACTACTCTATTCAACATCCCGGAACAATAATCTGACATATCATCAAAGTCAACTCCCGATCAAACTTATGAACCTTCCAGTTTTTTGAATTGCCAACTTTTGCTAATTATGGGCAAAACCTTCTAGAAACATCCAAATGCATGTCTGGGCATATGCCCAAGTTCAAAATCACCATATGGACCTAATGGAATCATAAAAAATCACATCTGGGGTGAAATACAGAAAAGTCAAGCTTGGTAAACTTTTCCAATTTAAGGCTTTCTAGTGAGAATCGTTCTTCCGAATCACTTGAAAGCCAAAATCGACGAGCCACAGAAGTCATAATACGACATATGAAGCTACTCAAGACTTCAAATAGCTGAACGATATGCAAATGCTAAAAATGACCGGTCAGGTCATAACATTCTCCCCTACTTAAATATATTTTAGTCTTCAAACGTGCCAAAACTCATCCCAAGGCCATTAAACCACTGCGTACACTCACCATCCACATGCCTTAGGGTCATCTAACGATACCCCAAACCATATAAGTCCATCAACACAACATAACTGAAGATTCATCATTCAACCTTAGTCCATATACCATGGAACCCAATTTCCATCATCTGGAATCCTTTACAAGACCCGATCTCGTATCCATACACTGTATAAGTCTGAATAACTTGAATCAATCAATAACCATAACACTAAATGTAGTCACATGATATACCGCATAACCCATAGCAATCAATTCCAGCCACAATAGCTCCTCAATAACAAATTCAGTACCAATAAAAAACTACATACCGAAAATAAAATCTTTTCCAAACCTTCATTCACTCTCATTGATGGAAGAAACACATAGAAAATTTAAAACACTTATCAGAACAACTAGTCATGGAGCTCTCTCGCTTGATAAGATCCATTGCCAAATTATAGCCTAACTTCCTATACTATATTCTTCAAAAAATATCGTAATCACATCCGATAGCACTCATTCCAGGTATAATAACCCATCTCATCAAATACAAGCTCATCTACTGACATGCCACACACTACTAAAAAATAGACCTATCACAAAAGTTATTTAGCAACGGTTACTCAAACGTCGCAATAAAATATCTATGGCAATGGTTACAACCGTCACATCTTTGGCTACTGGATCTGTTTTACTTTCCCTCCCTATTTTCCCTTCTCTAACTTTATCGCGCCTTTTTTTACAAAAGAGAGACTAAGCGTCTCATGGAAAAAACAAAAAGAAAAAGTAAAAGTCCTAACACAGATACAAAAAAAAGGCCTAAAGTTGACACAAGCCCTAAATAAGAGCTGCCGTCCACACCCAAGATTACCAGCGAGAAAGGCTTGGGGGAAAATCCAAGAGATTAAGAGGTTCTTCTCTATCCAACTCTCTTTTTCTTCAAAACAGATTTGTTTTCTTAAATTTTTGCTCTCATTTATCAACAGAGAGCTTCTTGAGGCCTCTTCATTTTGAAGCTAACTTAACTTTCATCTCCCTATACAGTAGGTAAGATTCATGTTATATACTTATTAATTTATTTATTTATGGCAGAATAGCCTGGGAGACACTTGTACTTGTTCCGATTTGTCATCCCGGTCCCTGTATCTTATAAAGTTTCATCCAGACACTTTAACTTAATCAAAACAAGACTTTTAAAATTTTCTGACCGTTGACCGATCTTATGTGGCATAAATATAACTGAGGTGGACAAAATGTTTGGTATGCACGCGCCTAGTGAGCGTGAAATGGTGGTTAAATCGGAAAAATAGACAAAACATCAAAAAGAGACCGAAACAAAATGTATAACAACTCATATCATCTTCTAACCCAGGAGCCTCTTCCATTTTGGCTCCGGCGCTGCTGCCTTCTTCCGTTCCACCGCCAAATAATACAGAGAAACAAAAGAACATGATGTGCTTACAAATCGAAGAGGAAAAAGAGCTTGGCCTTTCTTTTTGAGCAATCTCTGTAGTGGAAAAAAATTGATTTTGTTTTTGCCTTTTGAATATCAAGAAAATGCTCAACAAATAGTAAATAAATGGTTTGTCTACAGAAATGTTCTCATGTTTGACAAACGATATAGAGGAGAAACCTCCTTCTACTCTTCCACCATCACCGCCACATTTGGATTGTTACATTGGATGGATTTGGGGTTTTGACGTTTTGGGGAATATTAGAGTAGAAAGAGCAGGCTAAATAGAGAAGGAAACTTTGAAGGATGGAAAGAAGTAGCTTGTCACCATGTGAGAATTTGTGAGCTTTTAAGGTTAATAATGGTGGTGATGGGTGAAAGAGAGAGAGCTGGGAATGTGGAGAGAGGAGAAAAGGTGTGGGATTCTAATTTTTATTTTTATTTTTGAATTTTATAAACTATAAATTTTTTGTAAAAGTAAATTGTGATATGGATATTATTTATCTAGGTGGCTCTGATGTGTCATCCATATCAGCGAGAGTGAACAACACACGGCGCGGAGGTGTTTAAAATACTCGTTTTGATCGAGTTCAGGTGTCTGGATGAAACTTTATGAAATACAGGGACCGGGATGTCAAACCGAAACAAGTACAGGTATCTCCTAGGCTATTCTGCCTTTATTTATTTGTCAAGTAAAGGACAAATTGGGAATAAATTATTGGGGTAGTTGCTCTGTTTTTGTTATCTTCAGTGTGTAATTGGGTTTGTTTAGGTGCTGATCTTAGAGATTTTTCTGTTCGCTTGTATAAATACACGTACTTTACAATCAAAAGCCTCTGCCTTTGTTACTGGGATACAAAGTCGCAAAAATTTGTTCTTGAAATGGTTTCTCAAAGTTAATGCATATTTTGCCCAAATTTTATGTGTATTTTGTTCAAAATTAGTAAGGCGGGTATGAAGAATACTATGTATGAGGAGAACATCTTGCGTTGCGAAATTGCGATATAAAATTGAATTATTTATGCTGCTGACATCAAGAAGTGTATTTGACAATTGATAATTTGACATCAAAATATATGCCTCACAAAAAATTTCTTTTTTATTTAGCTTTTCTCCATCCTAATTTTTTAATATGTTACGATAGTTGGAGAGATTGAAGCAGTACAATTTACCAAGATAACTATGAGAAAATATAGTCCTAAAAAATCAAGGAACACATAGTTACTTGAGAAAAATATAATGTGGGACAAAAGGGGTGGATAATCAGTTCATTTCTACTTAATTTGAGTGGTAATAGCAGAATTGAGTTTGAGTCGACGTCACCAAGAAGCAAAACCAACATACAGGAAAGAGTGTTGTATACGGTCAAAATTGGGCTTGCCCTTTTTGTATGAATCGAGACCGAGGCGTGGCAGGTCAAGGTTCGACCCCATGTCATACTAGACCGTGACACAAAGTTAGAATGCCAAGCTCGTGACTCAGGGACCTAGCGGGATAGAGATAGATCCAAATAACGAAAAGCCAAGATATCCGCGATCGGACGAGGATCACGGCGAAAATCTCGGCACGTATCAAGAAGAGGCCGATTAATCAGCTATTCATGGGATTTCTTACTGTATTTACGATTGTATTAAGGGTAGGATTCCCCTACTATATAAAGGGGGTGTGATCATTTGTAAAGACATCGCATTCACGTTATATAAAGCATTATACTAACTTTTCTCTTAAGCTCTCATTATCTTTATACTTTGTTCTTGTATCAACTAAATCTTCATTTGGTTCAAGGGTGATCGAATTCGAGGGCCAAGGCTATTTGATTTGTTTGGTTTGAATTTACTCTTTTTACCGTCAATTTCAATATCTATTTGCATTTTTTCTTAGTTTGTGGCAAGTAAAATCACGTGTCCTTAAAACCACAGTATAAATTCAATTGTTATCCGTTTTTAGGGTAAACAGTTTGGCACCCACCGTGGGGCCTGGTAGAAACTATCGTAACACGCACTATTTTACACTTGTACTTTGAAGTATCTTTGATTACATGATTAAAAAATGTCAAACTCACAGCTAGAACCTCAACACATTGACAATGATCTCAGCTACCACGGCAAAAATAAGAACACTGCAGCAAGAAACGTTGTACCCCCTGCTGGCCTCGATGAAATTCCGGTTATAGATCCGATCGACGTCAATTCGCACATAGCCATCAATGGAAATTTGGCCGTCAATCCCGAAAATAGTGTTCGCCGGGGTACCCGATCAGCTACTCAAAACACACATGGCGGTGAAGATGGCTGGATCAGCCTACGGGTGATCTTCGAAATGTTGCAGGCCCAACAGGCAGCAATAGCCCAGCTCCAAAATCAGAACCACACACTGAGCAGGGTCGAACTCGAGCCATCCAAAGAAGTCGTACACAGGGTCGAATCGGCTTCAAGGAAATCAAATGAGAAGGAATCGGAGACCAATCCTACTATCATAAAGATGCTCGAAGAATTGACAAAGTGAATCGAGACACGGGAAAAGAAGATCGAGGAAAACGATAAGATGGTGGAAACCTATAACTCCAGGGTCGACCAAATCCCGGGAGCACCATTAATATTGAGCGGATTAGATTCCAAAAAGTTTGTACAAAAACCTTTCCCCCCAAGTGCGGCTCCGAAGCCAATCACGAAGAAGTTCTGTATGCCCGAGATTCCTATGTATAACGGGGCGACCGATCCAAACAATAACGTCACCTCAAACACGTGTGCTATCAAAGGAAATAATTTGTTAGATGACGAGATCGAATCCGTCTTACTGAAAAAATTTGGGAAGACTTTATCGAAGGGTGCTATGATATGGTATCATAATTTACCGCCTAATTTTATTGACTCGTTTGCTATGCTTGGAGTTTTTTTTTTGTAAAGGCACACACCGGTGCCATAAAAGTCGTAAAAAGAAAGTTGAACTTTTTCAAGGTAAGGCAGAAAGACAACGAGATTCTCAAAGAATTCGTATCTCCATTCCAAATGGAACAAATGGATTTGCCACCGGTCACCGACGATTGGGCTGTCCAAGCTTTTACTAAAGGTCTCAACATTTGGAGTTCCATAGCTTCGGAGCAACTGAAGCAGAATTTGGTCGAATATCCAGCTGTCACTTAAGCTGATGTACACAATCGGTATCATTCCATGATCAGGGTTGAGGAAGATCAACTGGGGCTCCTTCTGGGTCCGTTTATCCTAATAGGCCCGTGTATAGAATCGAGAGGGATATCGACCGACAACCAAGGTCGAATAGAGATCGATATCAACTGTATAAAGGAGACCGTAGAGGTAGCAAATCTGGGAAAAACTCTGCACGGAATGAGTGGAGAAATGATCGAGGTCAAAGTTCACGAGGGCTTATGAGCAAGAGTGGTTTCGGTAGGGATGTCGGGCCCAAAGAAGCACCTCGACTATCGGAGTATAACAGCAACACCGATGCGTACGCCATCGTATCTGCCATCGGACATATCGAAGATACTAGGTGGCCTTGACTACTGCAGAGTGATCCAGCTAAGTGTGCAAGTACCATGGATGCATGGCCATAAAACAGAAGATTGCAGACAACTAAGGGAGGAAGTAGCCCGATTGTTCAACGAGGGGCACCATCGGGAATTCCTAAGCGATCCGGCCAAGAATCACATAAAAAATAGAGATTCGAACAAACACAATGAGCAAAAGAGCCACAGTGTCGATCACAAGGGAGAAGCGAACTCGGGATTATGTACCAGAAGGAACATTGTCTTTCAATGACGAGGATGCAGAAGAGATCGTACAACCCCATAACAACGCACTGGTAATATATATACTTACGAATAAGACTCAAGTTAAACGTGTTTTACTTGATCCAGGTAGCTCGGCCAAAATCATTCGTTTGAGGGTCTTAGAACAGCTCGACCTACAAGATCAGGTTGTGCCTGCGGCCTTAGTGCTAAACGGTTTCAACATGGAATGTGAAAAAAAATGAGATAACTTTGCCAGTAAACGTGGCTGGGACCGTCCAAGAAACAAAGTTCCATGTGATCGAGGGTGATATGAGGTATAAGGCCCTATTCGGATGGTCATGGATACACATCATGAGGGCAGTGCCATCGACCCTTCACCAGGTTCTAAAGTTCCCGATGCCAGAGGGAGTCAAAACAGTCTAAGGGGAGCATCCTGCCGCCAAGGAGATATTTTCAGTCTATGAAGTAATTCCGATATCAACACTCTCATCTACAAATGACTCGGGATCAAAAGCGAAATAGGGGGCTATATAGCAATTATCGGTGTGATCTTCAACCCAATTGGACAATCAAGGAATTGATGAAGATGATGACTTTAGGGGTCCTCGATCTTTTATCGCCCCCGATAATTACGACGCTACCAAGTCAACGGTCGAAGAACTGGAGCAGGTCGTGCTGATCAAACATCTGCCCGATCGGAAGGTATACCTAGGCACGGGGTTAACCTCCTAGCTCAGGGAAAAACTTATTCAATTTCTTATAGCTAATATGGATTGTTTTGCTTGGTCCCATCTCGATATGACAGGGATCCCACCAGAAATTACCACCCATAAACTTAGCATGGACCCGAAATTCTTTCGGTGAAGCAAAAGAGAAGGCCCCAGTCCGAGGTCAAACAATCTTTCATCAAAGATGAGGTAATCAAACTTCTCAAAATAGGGTCCATCCGGGAAGTAAAATATCCTGAATGGTTAGCGAATGTAGTAGTAGTCCCTAAGAAGGGAAAAAAACTTAGAATGTGTGTAGATTACAAAGACCTAAATAAAACATGCCCCAAGGAGTCATTTCCTTTGCATAATATCGATTACATGATCGATGCCACGGCTGACCACGAGATCCTAAGATTTCTCGACACCAATTCCTGGTACAACCAAATACGAATGAACCCGAAAAACCAGGAAAAGACCTCGTTCATCACTAAATATGGTACCTACTGCTATAACGTAATGCCAATCGAATTAAAAAAATGCTGGTGCAACCTATCAACGCTTAGTAAATCGGATGCTCGAAGAACAAATAGGAAAATCTATGGAAGTTTATATTGATGACATGCTAGTTAAGTCCCTGCGAGCAGAGGACCATTTGAAGCATTTGCAGGAAACTTTCAGTATACTGAAGAAATACAACATGAAGCTCAATACAGAAAAATGTGCATTCGGGATCGGCTCTGGCAAATTTCTTGGCTTTATGGTATCCAATCGATGAATTGAGATCAACCCCGACTAAATCAAAGCTATCGAGGACATCACGGTAGTAGACAACGTAAAGGCCGTGCAATTTTATTAGGCCACATAGCTGCCCTGGGCGATTCATCTCGAGGTCCTATGATAAGAGCCATCGGTTCTTTTCGTTGCTGAAGAAGAAGAACAACTTCACATGGTCTCCGGAATGCCAACTGACCTTGGAGGAGCTTAAAAGATACTTGTGGAGCCCGCCGCTTCTTCACACATCGAGGGTAGACGAACACCTTTACTTATATCTAACAGTATCGGAGATAGCGGTAAGTAGAGTCCTAGTCCGAGAAGAACAAGGTACACAACTCCCTATCTATTATATTAGTCGGTCCCTAGGTGAGTCTGAAACTAGGTATCCTCATCTAGAAAAGTTAGCGCTTGCTTTGATAAGCGCCTCTAGGAAACTATAACCATACTTTCAATGTCATCCCAGATGTGTTGTAACAACTTATCCTCTTCGAAATATTTTGCATAAGCTCGAGCTTTCGGGATGATTGGCCAAATGGCCTGTAGAAATCAGCGTGTATGATATTGAGTATTGACATCGTCGTGGCTGACTTCACGCTGGCCCTAGCACCCGAGGTTGAAAGAGAATTGTTAGTCAACTCGGGTGCATCTTCGGGGATCTGAACCCTCTTTACCGATGGTGCTTCTACCATAAAGGGGTCCGGACTCGACATCGTGCTAAAACCCCCCACAGGTAATGTGGTTAGACAATCTATTAGAACTATAAAATTCACTAACAACGAGGCAGGATATGAGGCCATGATTACAGGTCTCGAACTAGCCAAAGGCTTGGGAGCTGAGGTGATCGAAGCCAATTGGGACTCCCTCCTCGTTGTGAATCAGGTTAACAGGACCTTTGAAGTTCGAGAGGAACGAATGCAAAGATACCTGGATAAGCTACAAGTAACTCTACACCGATTCATAGAATGTACTTTGCAACATGTGCCTCGAGATCAAAATAGCAAAGCCGATGCTCTCGTGAACCTAGGGTCATCGGTCGAAGACGTCGAACTCAAGTCAGGGGTTGTCGTACTACTTATAAAGTTAGTGGCCGAAAGTGGTTACGCCGAGATAAACTACACAAGTTTGACCTGGAATTGGAGAAACAAATATATAGAGTATTTGAAGAATGGAAAGCTTCCCTCAAATTCAAAAGAATCGAGAGCCCTGCGCACAAAAGTTGCACAATTCACCTTGTCCGAATACAGGACCTTATTCAGAAGGATGTTCGATGGTCCGTTAGCAATATGTTTGGGACCAAGAGATACCGAATATGTTCTAAGGGAAGTCCACGAAGGCACTTGCGGAAATCATTCCGGTACCGAATCATTGATCCCAAAATAATCAGAGCCGGATATTATTGGATCGACATGGAAAAAGATGCGAAAGAGTTTGTTCGAAAATGCGACAAGTGCCAAAGACATGCACCAATGATTCATCAACCTGGGGAGCTACTCCATTCGGTATTGTCCCTATGGCCGTTCATGAAGTGGGGGATGGACATCATCGGGCCTCATCCATCGGTGCCAGGTAAGGCTCAATTTGTTTTGTTTATGACTGACTATTTCTCTAAATTGGTTGAAGCACAAGCATACCAGAAGATCAGGGAGAAGGAAGTTATCAACTTCATTTGGGACCACATCATATGCCGATTCGGAATACCATCCGAAATTGCATGTGACAACGGAAAATAGTTTATTGGCTGTAAAGTCACCAAATTTCTCAAAGGCCTAAAGGTCAAAAGGACATTATCAACACCTTTTCAACCAACAAAATCCTAATCCAAAACCTCAAGAAAAGATTGACCGACGCTAAGGGAGAATGGAGAGAGATCTTCCCCGATGTCCTTTGGGCGTATCGCACAACTTTGAAGTCGAGTATTGGGGCCAACCCGTTCTCTATGGTTTATGGCACTGAAGTTTTAATACTGGTCAAAGTCGGTCCGATATGCAATGAAGGAATCGAGTACGAGGAAATGAATACGAGCCTGGAGCTATTAGATGCACGACATGACGTTTCCTTTGTTCGATTGGCAGCCCAGAAGCAACGGATCGAAATGTATTACAATCGAAGATCCTACCTTCAATATTTTAATGTCGAGGACTTAATACCGAGGAAGGTCACGTTAAACACCCGAAATCCAAATAAAGGGAAATTGGGTCCGAACTGGGAAGGGTCGTACCAGATTCTCGAGATCAAAATGAAAGGGTCTTATAAGCTCGTAACGATGGACGGAGAACAGCTATCGAACAATTGGAACACAAGTCACCTTAAATGATATTGCTATTGAGGTACGACCCCTTTTCAATTTTTTCTATTTTTTAACTAACACTTGCATGTTATCAACAAGGAGCAGCACGAAGCTTTTAGGTCCGAAAGCACACGTTGCACTCTTTTTCCCTTGATTCGTTTTTGTCTCAATTGTGTTTTCGGCAAGGTTTTTTACGAGGCAACAGTGGATCATGCTAAGTTAGAATCAAAGACCGATCACTAATCGATATCAAATACAGTGCTTACAATATCCGAGATTTCTCTACAATCAACCTCGAATACTTGGGGGGGGGGGGGGAGGGATTATCCTCGGATATCGAATTATTCTAGCAAGGGAATTATCTCAAAATGGTAGGGTCTCAATAGGTAGGATTTATTGTAATGGCCAAACTATCAAAACGAACTGTGCCCACACAAATTGCTCGAGCCCTGACATAAAACATGTACGCATGTGTGACAATTTTTTACAAGAATAAAGAGAAGTAATTTCCTTGCAACTATCTTATGTCTTGGAAAACTTTCCACATAAAAATTCCATACTTTCGATCTCTCCCACACTCGGGGACTATTGTCCAAAAAATACAACTCAAAACAGCTCGAACGATTAAGCCTCGGGGACGAAAGACCTAATAGGAAACTCCTTTATTTCTAAAGGCCATGGCCACCCCACTCGGAGATTGTTATCTCGGGCAAGCCAACCGGAAAACGATCCCAATGGGCAAGGATACGGCCAATTTAACACGGCTCGGACACGTCCGAAACCCATAACAAAAATAGGCCTTCAAAAAAGAAAAAATTTTCTTTCGAAACCAATTCTAAAAGGCTACCCTCGGCAGAATCTAAAACATGAGATATTTTCGGGAGAAATCTTCGGTAACATCGAACCCCAATAACGCCTTGACCCAGAAAGGCACTAAATGCAATAAAGGCAAGGTGTTGTTCGAACCCTCGAAAAAAACCTCATTATTTCATACTAAGGCATCCCAACCTTCGTAAATACGAATGATAATGAAAAGGAAAAAAATTGAGAGCCGAAAAGGGTAGAAAGCCATATATATATATTCATAAACCTTTTTTTTCAAAGGCCAGATTGGCCGAATATAAAATTTACAACGGTCAAAATAGCCTCGAAAACGACACAAAAGAAAGAAAAAAACACAAAGGCCTAAGGGTTACTTTTACTTTGAGTTCGAGAGATCATTTTCACTCGACTAGAAAGCCTAAGGGCTACCTTATTTCGAGTTCGAGCCGGCCCTCACTCAATCATTAAGCTTAAGGGTTACCTCAGTTCAAGTTCGAATGATCATTCGGGGTCCATCGAATAGAAACGGTCGAGGGCAGTGCTTATTACCGGTCCTTACCATCTCAAAGCTTGGACTTTCTAATACAACTTCATAATTTTATGCTAAGGCGCTTTGACCCTTACATAAATTAACAAAAAGAAAACAAATTCGGAAGCCATGGAAAGGAAAAAGTTTTATATATTCATCAAGACCTTTTTGCAAGGGCAACAAGGCCTTATGGAAGTTCTTTACAAAAGGCCAAAGCGGCCTCGATGGAAATACAAAAACAATTTAAAGGCCCAAGTGGCCTAGTAATCTCCGGGAGCTACATCTAAACCTTCGAGGCCTTCTCCACTTTCGAATCCGCTCGGGCTCTCAGAGTTGTTGTCATCCGAGTAAGCTAACCCCCTGGTTTCAGCTTCGAGCTCCTTAGCGCTATCTATGTCGACCGTAAGATCGAAGCCTCGAGCATGGATCTCCTCAAGAGTCTCCCTATGAGACTGGCAGTTAGCGTGCTCGGCGACCTAATTTGCTCGAGCCTGAGCAGCCTCGGCGACCTCCTTTTCTCGGACCTGAGCAGCTTCAGCATCGGCCCGATAAATAGACACCAGTGCATCAGCATTGGACTTGGTCGCTTCGACCTCCGATTTGGCCGCTTCGAGCTCTATGATCTGCTTCTCCCAATCGAAAATCGTTGAACCCAACTGAAACTGAAGCTCCTCGATTTTCTTGGCTTGCACCAAGGCTTTCTCTTTCATGCTTCGGAGCTGGATTTCAGCCGAGGCCAGTTGGGCTCGGGCAATGTCCTTTTCTGAGGCAAAGAGATCCATATTCTTCTTCCATTCTTCCGCCTCAGTTTTCACTGTGTCTACTTCCTCACGGAGTTGTCCGATCACATCGAGCTTTTGTTGGACTTGTAGGTTCGAACCATTAGCCACTACGCTCGAGTCACCGTTACTAACTACAAAGATTCTTCTTACCTGCTGGTTAGTTCGGCGTGTTCTTTCTGATCCATTTCTATCTCAGCACGGATGCTTTAGCTTCCCCTTCACTTTTCTCACTAAGAAGCTTGAAGGCATCCCTTTCCTCAGTAAGCCTTCGGATCTCGGCCTCATACCAGCTCAGCTCCCCTCGGCATTGGAGAAAAGCCTCATGATGAAGAACCTAAGCCTACAAACATAGAAAAAGGAGTTATATATGGGAGAAAAGTCTAAGTACAAAAATTGACATCGACAAAGAAATCTAGGGTTGCCCAGTTTAGAGCATGTTGGGCTTCGTTGAAAAGACGGGTATTTCCACCTTACCTATTTTGGCTTGATCTTCATCGGTGACCAAGCATCGGAGATAGCTAGCCACCCCTACGGGGATAGGAAGAACACGGGCATCCTCCGGGATAGAGATATTAATTGATCGCTTATGCCTGGGAACGACACTGTGGGCCGGAAACTGATTGGTTAGGTTAAAGCTCGAGGAAGACTCACCCGAGCTCTTCCTCGGTACCTCCAAGTCACACATACCGGTGACATCCTCCACTCAAACGAAATGGCCACGAAAAAGGTCTTCTGCTGCATGGACCCCATCCCCATGGCAAGTCCCCACTACCTAAGCTTCGTGTATCATCGACTCAGTGAATGAGGGGAACGAGGGGGAATATCCAATATCTATCACCGAAAGTAAATCTTTTGGGGCACCGCCTTCATCTCAGGGAGCCTCGAGCAGGGTTTCTACACCAGCATCAGCCGCCTCCTCGATAGCCTTCTCACCTCGAGGTGAAGCATCTTCAGCTCTTTCTTGCTCGGGGACTTTGGCCGCGGCTTCCCCGTCAATCTCATCAAGTCGAGGCAGAGTAGTTTCAGTTCCCACCGGCTTAGTAGTTCCTTGAATCTCGTTGCCAGCTTGCACACGAGCCACAAGCCCGAAGTCTTCTTCTTCCTCTTCCTCGGCGTCATCCCTTAGCCGTTGGACTGACTCTAAAGATAGAGGGATGATGTTCCCCTTGGGTTTACATGCTATTTTCTTTTTGGGTTTCTGCCCCTTAGAGTTTGTGGAATTCGAAGCCCTTTTCCTCTTCTTCTTCCTCACAAGCTTCGAGACAGATGGTGGGGGAACGATTTCTTCATCACCAGACGGGGGCTTCATCGTCAAATTCTTCCCGAGACCTACAAAAGAAGTGAAATGAGTAAGCTCGGGAAAATATTCGAACAATGGTCAAATCACTAAGTCAGGAAGAAAATTTTACCATGACTACTAGCCTCCCATCGACCCTTCGATAAATTGCACCATGCACGCTCAACTTATGTCGATTGCAATATTAGTCTCCTAAATCAGTTCTCGAGTTGGGGAACCGCGCCCGGCATCCAGGCGATGGCTGCCTCAAGTGAAACACTGATAAGAAAGGGTAAAAAACGATGACAATAAACATGAAGTAAGGACGGATATATACTTACGATTCATATTCCATTTCTCGGGAAATGGCATACTCTCGCCCGGGATCAAGTCTGAGGTATTCACTCGAACAAATCGGCCCATCCAGCCCCAGTCTTTGTCTTCATCTATGCTAAAAAAGGTGCCCTGGTGGCCCGGCGATAAAGCTGTATTAGTCCTCCTTGATAGAGTCGGGGGCTATACAGACGTTTGAGGTGGTTAAGGGTGAAGGGAAGCCCGTCGACTTTGCTTACGAAGAAACAAAATATCAATATCCTCCAGAAAGAGGGATGAATCTAACCTAGGGTCACCTGGTATTTCTTGCAAAAATCTATGATAATCGAATCAAAGGGACACAACGTTAAGGGGTAAGTGTAAGCACTTAAAAACCCTTCCACGTGGATGGCGATTGATTCTTCTGGAGCAGGCACCACCCGATGTTTCTTATCCCAGTTGCAATCTTTTCCAACCTGGATAAGGGGGTTATCGGGTATCGACAGATATATCTCGAACCGATTCACATTGGCCCGACACCGACTACCTTTACAATCTTGAAATCAGAATCGATGACACACCCTCCGAGAAAAAACTCTTCAGGGCGTGGCTCCTCTGACGATTCCTCGCTGGCCGGCCGTGACGATGAAGCAATCTCCTTTTGTGGAACAATTTTTGAATTCTTAGCCATTTTACTTATATGAATGAAGAAGAATGGAAACTGAGAAGAAGCACTTGGTATTTTATGATGAAACAGGCAAAGAAACACTAGAGATCTAAAAAATACAAAGCATTGTCGAAGGCAAAGGATTTTGAAGATTAGGGGAAACAAGATTTGAAAGTAAAATTTGAAAATTGAATAAGGAGGATATTTATAGTTTCTCAATGACGGTTCAAAATCGGTAATGGCCGACCGTCGACTGGCGCGCATTAAATGCCTGGGAAACTATACCGACGAGACGTTTCGGTTACCTTGGCTGCTTATGTCATGATGCTTACATCATGATGTATCGAGGTGAATATCAAGGGCTCAAATCGTTTCTTTTCATTGCTCTCCAAAAAAACGAGGGGACTATCTGTGTACGGTCAAAATCGGGCTTGCTCCTTTTTGTATGATTAATCGAGACAGGGCCGTGGCAGGTCAATGTTCAACCCCATGTCATACCGGACGGTGACACTATGTAAGACTGCCAAGATCATGACTCAGGGACCGATCGAGATCAAGATCATCCAAGATCGAGACCGAGCGGGATAAAGATCAAGCCAAATAATGGAAAGCCAAGATATCCGCGATCGGGCGAGGATCACGGTAGATATCTCGGTTCGTATCAAGAAGAGGTTGAATAATCAGCTAATCATGGGATTTCTTACTGTATTTAGGACTGTATTAAGGGTAGCACTCCCCTACTATATAAAGGGGGTCTGATCATTTCTAAAGACATCACATTCACGTAATATACTGCAATATACTACCTTTTCTCTTAAGCTTTCATTATGTTGTTACATTGTTCTTGTATGAACTTAATCTTCATTTGGTTCAAGGGTGATCGAATTCGAGGGCCAAGGCTATTTGATTCGTTTGGTTTGTATTTACACTTTTATAATCAATTTCAATATATATTTGCATTTTTCTCAGTTTGTGCCAAGTAAAATCATGCATCCATAAAACCACAATATAAATTCTATTGTTATCCGTTTTTTAGGAAAACACGTGCTGCATGTAATAAGTTTTGCTTTTAATTGGTTCCACATTTTCTAAACTATTTATGACTGATAAATAAAGAGAGAAATCAACCTTGACATCCTTATAGATAAAAAAAAGGGCAACCTTTGCATCTATATCTTTGTTTTGTTATTCTTCCTTGCTGCTTATAACTGGTCTTAGTTGTCCTTTATTACATCCATAGATGTGATATCTGCAAGGATAGATGTGATTGTAGATGTATTTTGCAAAAACATGATATTGTCATGCCCAGCCATACAGAAGTTATTAGACGGTACGCAAGGTAAATGACATATGAGGGAATAGGGGAGTACTCCGAGTTTTGCTGACGCGGAAGTTATACCTTGAAGTCTCTGAAATCTTGCCGCTCATTGATAACGAGGCTGATAAGAAGTACCTGAATCCGCACACTAAACATGTGCAGAAGAGTAGCATGAGTACACCATAATGGTTCCCAGTAAGTGCAAAGCTTAACCTCGGTCGAGCATTGACGAGGTCAGTTCAGGGCTCTACTGGTACATATAAAATAATTAAGGCAGAGAGATATTTCAATGTAATAAAAGACTGGAATTTAACAAAGAGGAAACCACACCAAAATATTAATGCCGCACACATGAATAAAACACCAGGGGATCTCCCCAGATACAGTCTCGTAGTCCTAAAAGTAAGTATGCAAAGAGATCTCTCGAGGTACCGCCTCGTAGTCTCAAAAGTAAATGTGCAGGGCTCCCGAGGTACCCCCTCGTAGTCTCAAAAGTAAATGTTCAGGGGGGATCTCTAGAGGTACCGCCTCATAGTCCCAAAAGTAAACACACAACTCAAACCGATAAATACAACAATTAACAGCAAGAATTCCACATTTAAGACTGATAAAGATCAAGGAAAAACAGGAAAATCAACTAGGCATGCTGCACAGAGTTCAAATAAGCAACTAAAGCACGTAGACATGTGCTATTAGACTAAACAGGATAACTACACATACTGGTATAACTCAATTAAGATGAAAATAGGTTACTCCTCAGTAAAAATCGAATTTTACAGTAATTAGCCCGTGTACGCACTTGTCACCTCACGTACACGGTGCTCACATAAACACAACAATACCAAATCCTTAGGGGATTTCCCCCAGACAAGGTTAGGCAAGCCACTTACCTCGAACCAAGCTCAATCAATAAGTAAGAATGGCTTTTCCACCATTTTTCGACTCCGAAGGGCCCAAATCTAGCCAAAAGCAGTTACATACCATTAATGAAATCAAGGCTTAAGCAAGAATTTATAATATCGCCCTGGGCCTATGACTCGGAATCAGATAAAAGTCACAAAATATGAACACCCATTTACTCGCGAGTTCACTCGTACCAAAATTTTCCAAATCAGATATCAAAATCCAAATAAAAACTCAAAAACTTAGTTAAAGAACTTTCCAACCTTTTCCCCATATTTCTCAACCAAATTCCTTAATTAAATGATGAAATCTAGATAAGTGGAAAATAACCATAAATGAGTTAAGAATCATTACCCAATAGCTTTCTCTACAAATCCCCCAAAATTTCGTCCAAATCCGAGCTCTCTATCTCAAGTTATGTTAAAAATCGCTTAACCCTCGATTTTGAAATGATATATTCATCCCAGGAATCCCTTCTTCGTGAACGCGGAAGAACCCTCACGTTCGCGAAGCGCAAACTTTCTTCCGCCCAACATTACTCATAACAATCATGATGACCTAATCGCGAACCCGAAGCTTACTCAGCTCGGCCCTACGCGAACGCGGGACCAACATCGTGAACATGTAGGCAGAAAGACCTGGGGACTCAGTTGACCAGCTTCCTCTACGCGAACGCGCGGCCCTCATTGCGAACGCATAGACCAATGACCTCAGAGCTTCGTGAACACGGGACCTCCACCGCGAACGCGAAGCATAAATCCCATCCCGCCTCCAGTTCCTCTTCGCGAACATGGAACTCCCCTCGCGAGCGCTAAGAAGGACACCGATAACTGGAAACGCCAGAGAATCTAGAACTTTCACAAGTCAAATTTTTGTCCGCTAACCACCCAGAATTCATCTGAGGGCCCGGGCACCTTAACCAAATATACCAACAAGTCCTTAAATATCATACGGACTTATTTGAGCCCTTAAATCACATTAAATAACGCTAAAATCATGAACATCCTCCAATTCAAACTTAATGAACTTTGAAACTTCAAACTACTATAACCGATGCCGAAAATAATAAAATCACGTCCGATTGACCTCAAATTTTGCAGACAAGTCATATTCAATATTACGGACCCGCACCAACTCACGGAGCCATAATCCGACTCCGATATCAAAAAGTCCATTTCCGGTCAAACTTCCCTTAAAATTTAACTTTCGCCATTTCAAGCCTAATTCAGCTACACACATTCAAAACAGAATTTGGATGCGCCCCTAAGCCCAAAATCAGCCAACGGAGCTAACCGAACAGACGAAACTCCATTTCGGAGTCGTCTTCACATAGTTCCCACTACAGTCATAATCCTAAAACTTAAGCTTCCAGGGACTAAGTGTCCCAAAATACCCCGAAACCAAAAACAGAACCTCCCAGCAAGTCACATAAGTAGAAAAAGATACAGGGAAATAGGTATATAAGGGATCGAGGCTATTACTCTCAAAACGACCGACTGGGTCGTTAAACATAGGTTGCATCTCAATTTCTTTGTGTGTAGTAGAGAAAGCTTTAGATTAAGTGAAATAATAATGTATTCCTAGTAATTCCTGAAATTTGTTATTTGGATCTTAATTTTTATAATTTGCATTTGTGACCCATAGGGGATTTAATATTCAATGGATAATGGAGATAAAAGTTAGATGGGTCTCCAAAGATCCACCGATGAGTATATTCATAGAGTGAATGATTTTCCTGATAAGGCATTTGAACGGGCTTCCCAAGGCAATAAAATGTTATGTCCTTCCAAAAAAATGCGCTAATAGTTACTGGCATATTATAAATGTGATAGAGGTTCACTTGGTTTTTTACGGGTTTATTCAAGGATACACCAAATGGACTTCCCACGGGGAAAAGATTTCCTCGAGAAATAATCCACATCCAAGCAATGGTGATGAAGGTTCCAACATGCATGATGATATTGATAGACTACTTCATGATACTTTTAGAAATGTTGAGGGTGACATGAGGCAAGAAGAAGGGGTACAAGAGGGACCATCTGAAGATGGAAAGTGATTTTTAAATTAGTGGAGGAAGGAAAACAAGAGTTATATCTGTTGTGTGAGAATTTTTCTAAACTGAGTTTCACCATTCGATTGTACTTAATCAATTGCATTCATGGCTTAGGTAATGTGGCTTTTTCAGACTTTTTAGACTTGTTAAAAGAGGCATTTCCATTTGCTCAACTACCCGAGTCTTTCTACAAGGCAAAAATATGTTAAATTATTTGGGTCTTCATTATGAAAACATACATGCGCGCCCAAATGATTGTATGCTTTTTTGGAATGAAAATGAGAAGAATGATAATTGCTCTGTATGTGGAACTTCTAGATGAAAGAACGTTGTTGATGGCTTGACTAATGCAAGATCCAAAATCCCTGCAAAGGTTTTAAGCTATTTTTCCTTAAAGCTAGGCTTCAAGGGATATTCATGTGCTCTGAAACAGCTGCAACTATGATATGACATGCTACTGAATGACCCAATGATTGGAATTTAAGACATCCTACTGACGGGGAAGCGTGGAAGAATTTTGATTTTGCACAAGGACTTCTCTCGAGATACTCGTAATGTTAGATTAGGTATTTCAAGTGATGGTTTTAACCCATTTTGAACCATAAACATTTCCCATAGCACGTGCCTGTTATGCTAATGAACTATAACTTATTGCCATGGATTTGCATGAAGCCAGAGTATATAATACTGCCAATGATCATTCCAGGTCCCTCATCACCGGGAAATGATATAGATGTGTACCTACAACCACTAATTGTTGAATTGAAGGAACTATGGGAAACAGAGGTAGAAACATATGATGCTAAATCTGACCAAAAGTTTCAAAAGCGTGCAACCTTGTTGTGGACAGTTAGTGATTTTCCAGCACTAGTAATTATTTTCAGATGGAGCATCAAGGGGAGCTTGGCATGCCCGTCATGTAATTATGTCACATGCTCTCAGTATCTCAAACATGGTCGTAAGATGTGTTTCTTGGGTCATCGAGCATTTTTAGCTCCCGATCATCCATTTAGAAGAGGTAAGGAGGATCAGAGAACAACACCTACTCCCTTGTTAGGTGTGTAGAAGTGTCAGAAGAACTGCATGAATTTAATCATTTCTTTGGAACAGGTCAAAAGAAACAGCTCCGAGGTAATGAGGGTCCATGGAAGAAAAAATCTATCTTTTTTGAATTACCGCATTGGGCACATAACAAATTGAGACACGATCTTAATGTAATGCACATCGAGAAGAATATATGTGATATTTTTCTTGGGACTTTATTGGATATGCCTGGGAAGTCAAAAGATCATGTACATTCTCGCTACTACTTAGAAGAGATGGGGATACGAAAAGAGCTGCAACCATTAAAAGATAAGGATAATAAAAAAGTTTATTTGGCTAAAGCTTGTTTTTCCATGAAACCAGAAGAGAAAAAGTTGTTTTGCACTGTATTAAAAAATGTCAAATTACCAAAAGTGTATGGGTGAAATGTATCACGACCTGTGGAAGTGGAGGAAATGAAAGTATCAGGGTACAACAGCAATGATGCTCATTTTATCATGCATTACTTGCTCCAACTTACCGTTAGAATAGTGTTGCCCAAAAATATTTCTTTGGCCTTGATTAGGTTTGGGAACTTCTTTAGAGCCATATGTAGAAAGGTTATAAGGCAAAGAGATGTTGATAAAATGCAATCTAAAATCATTGAAATTGAATGTGACCTTGAAAAGATCTTTCCTCCAACTTTTTTTGATACAATGGAACATTTGCTTATCCATTTAGTAGATGAAATTAAGCTTGGGGGTCCGATTCATTTAAGTTGGATGTATTCTATTGAGAGAAACCTATCTAAGTATAAGTCATTTGTTCGTAACTGATATCATCTGCAAGCATCAATAGCGCAAGGGTTTTTGGCCGAAAAGTGCTTGACCTTTTGTTCGGGATACCTACATGATAAGGTGAAAGCAAGATTTAGCAGGTATCAAACAGAAGATGATGAAGGGGTTGAAACTGAGGGAGATGATTTGTCACCTAAATTCCCTAAGATAGGCCATCCAATCGGACGTAAGCAGAAAAACAAAGTCAATGCATTTACCATGGATTTGCAGTTATGTTTTGAAGCACATCGATGTGTTGTGTTCAACACCGGAGATGAACAAATGGAGATGTTTCTCCACTAAAATAATTAACATTTTTATTATAAACTTTATTAATTTATTCATACGATATGATATTTTATACTTTATTCATAAAGGCCTAATAAATGAATATAAAATATTCATGTTATTCCACCCCATATTTCGTACGTGAAAGTACGCCATATATAAATTAATGGAAGCTCGGGAATGGGACTATTTTAAGATTATAAGCATTTTATGCTATTTCAAACAAGTAATGAGTAAATTCGTGAAGGTGAGAAGGTAAGAAAATCAAAGAAAATGAATTTCGTCGAAGTTTGACATTTTGGGATAATATACGGCCCGAGCTAAAATACCCGGTATTTATGAACTAGTACCATACAAGGTACCACATGGCCATGATAGTAAGGTGTATAAGGTGTGTTAAAAAGTAAGTAGTATTTTAAGTAAGTTGAGATAATTCCTAATTATGTGGATAATTGATTAATTGTGTGGATAATTATGTTATTAAGTGGATAATGATCCTTTTAGGGGCTGCCACACGGCATTAAGCCAAGCCAAAGTGTAACAAATGGACATGGTGAGTCATAAGACATACATTGCCTTGTTTACACGTAAAAGCCATTGGATAACTATCTTGGTTTAGTTGTTTATTTGATAAACAAAGATGCAAACAAAGAAAAGCTTGTTGGAATTAGCATTAAGAACCAACACTCACAAATATTTAATGAGAGACATCAAGATTCTCTTTCCCAATAACTTTGATTTCACATTCTCAAATTTCTTTGTCATTCTCTAAATGCTTTTTCATAACAAATATAACTTAGAAAATAGAAAAAAGTTATGGAACCATTGGAAAGAATCTTGGCTAAGCCATAAGAGTCTCAAATTCACAAGTATGGGATGGAAAACGTGATTGCTTCAGCAAAGGAATTCACGTGAAGTTACGCTGTGTAATCGTAACGGGATTTTGTGATTCTAAGAGAGCCCGGTACAACCTTTCCCAAGAATATCATACGAATTTTTCCCTACTCCAGGTATCTTAAGGTGATCCCTTATTTCTTTTGGCATGATCTATATGATACAAACGAAACAAGAAAATGCACAACTTCCATAAATGACACTATTCATAGAAGTATTAGAGGTGCCTATGTTCTTGAATTTTCATGTGTCCTATTATTCTATCATCCGTTCATGGGTATAAGAAAAATACGTAAGTTGAAAAAAAGTTTACTTCATGATATGACTCGAAGGCATAATGGTCTTATGACATTCCAAGAGATTTTATTGACGTACTTTTCATGCATTGCATTCATGTACATTGAACCATGACCAGATGGCGTTATATACGCGTATATACGTATATATTTGTATATAGGATATGGAAAAAGGTTATGGCGTTATATACGCACCACCCCCTGATCAGCTGGTATACGTTGATGATTTGCCCACAGTGGCCGAGATGATATGATGGGATGCCCTCAGAGGCTTGACGATTTTATGAACGCATATACCTATGCATGGTATGACATTTATACGCATATTCACGACATTATATTATTACATGATTCACAGAGTTATTCAGATATACATGTTGAGTCTTTTACTCTATGTTTCTCTCATGTCTACTAGTTACTGATTTTCATTCCTTGCATACTCGGTATATTATTTGTACTGATGTCCCGTTTGCTTGGGGATGCTGCGTTTCATGGCCGCAGGTCCTGATAGACATGTCGAGAGTCCTCCAAGTAGGCTATCAGCACAACGGATGGTGTTGGTGCACTCCATTTGCTCCGGAGTTGCTTCTTTGGTCAGTATGATTAGTACATGTCTTGATTGGTATGGCGGGGCCCTGTCCCGACCTTTATAAAAATTATGTATTCTTAGAGGCTTGTAGATAGATGTCATGTACGTAAAAGATTGTATGGCCTTGTTGGCCTATGTTCAGTATACAAGTGGTTATTTTGGTCTTCTAGGCCAGTGTGTCTTATGCTTAAGTTGGTATCACATGTAGTATTCTACTTATCTCACGGCAGCCTTCCGGCTCAGCTATCTATGATAGTATGACATGAAAAGATACGTTATGTTGGTACTCGGTTGAGTAAGGTACAGGGTGCCCGTCGCGGCCCATTGGTTTGGGTCGTGACACATATTTGCATGGAACAAAAGAGTTTAATTGATAATAATACAAGATCAAATGCATTTATTAGAGCATGAAATCATAGTCAGGAATTCAGCAACTGGTTCAAATAGAAAGTTAAGACTGCTGAAATGCCCTGTCATTTACGATGGCTAGCTAAAACAACAACAACTACCTAGTAAAAAACAACAAAGTGGGGTCTGGGGAGGGTAATGTGTACGTAGACCTTACCCCTACCCCGATAGGGCAAAGAGGCTGTTTCCGATAGACCCTCGGCTTATAAAGACAGAAATAAAAATAAGAAAAGACAATTCATTAGTAACTCCAGTAGAAACCGTAATAGTAACAGAAGCATAACAACCAAAAGATAAATGACATGCAATGAAAGTAACCAGTATTTAAGGCCCAGGCTAAGATAAACAACAAGGATTGTATGGACTCAACATAAAATGCAAGCCATATATGATCAACCCTAATCCAACCCCGCCTCACCCCGGGTATGAAGTAAGGGAAGCTCTACTACCCCTAACCTACAACCCTAATGCTTGACCTCCAAACCTTCCTATCAAGGGCTATGTCCTTGGAAATCTGCAGTCATACCATGTCCTGCCTGATCACCTCTCCCCAATACTTCTTAGGCCATCCTCTACCTCTTCTCGTAACCACCAAGGCCAACCGCTCACACCTCCTCACCGGAGCATCACGGCTTCTCCTGCACACGTGCCTGAACCATCTGAGCCTCGCTTCCATACGATGGCTAGCTAAAGGTCCTAATATAGTTGCAAAAAGATATACTGGATATTGCATCAATGGATACTGATTTCATATGATGGAACGAGATAGCCGAGTCAAGACTCAGAATAATGGAGTGACTCTGTCGGCAACCACTGATAGTTTTGCTAGTGCTAGAGATTCAAATCCTATCGATGGAGAGGTTATCTATTATGGATCTATTCAGGATATTATTAAGATTGATTTTTGGGGTTGTTTTAGTGTTATATTGTTTAGATGTGATTGGTTTCATAATGAAATAGATTAATATGGCTTAACTCGGGTATACTTCAACAGATTATTTAGTGTCGTTGACCCATTTGTATTGGCATCTCAAGCATATCAAGTCTTTTATGTGGATGATCCAATTGAGAAAGATATTTATTACCCAATAAACAAAGTCCCTGTTGACTTGTATGATTTAGAGGAAGAGAGTTGTGATAATAATGTAGGTACATTTTGGAGGGAGCTTGATGATGACATTTGTTCATCAGTTAGATTACCCGAAGTTGATGTTATATGGTCGAGAGAAGATGTTCCTAGTGATGTCACTGATATGCCATCTCATGCAGAACATTTACAAGATAAAAATATAGACATCAGAAAAAGAGGATGATATTGATAATATTGAATTGGATAGGATGGATGCTGATGATTGAAGAAGTAACTTCTGAACTTTATTTGAATATACAAATATGAAAACTTTAAAAGAGTTCTCTTTTGCATTTTCTTCTATTCTTCTTTGTACCATCACTTTGAAAGAAATGGAAAAAAATGTTATTTGATATTGCTTCTTTGACTGTTCTGTAATTTTATTTGGATGTAAATTTCATTGCTTGTTGTGTAATTCAAGATCGTAAATCAAGTATTTTTCTTCACGTCAATCTTTGTTAAAAGTTTGATGACTGTGATATATGTTGATACCCAGTTTTACCCTAATATTTTATTAAATAGTATATATATTTTTAAAATATCATTTTGCATCATTACATAATTTACAAGATTTATATAAATATTTTTTATAATTTTTCATAATTTTTAGAACTTTAAAATTTATTTTCTTGCATTTAAATTACTTGAATATTTGTTAATTATTCCTTAAATTATTCCGTGATGATTTAATTATCAAAATTTATTATTTTTATCCACATATATGTTTCATAATAATTTTTACCTCATTTTACATAATTATACTAGTATTTTTTAGATTATTTACACGATTTACAATAATAGCATATGCGCCATGTAATTACATTTTTTAACATTGTTTGTGCCAAATAATTTTTCTATATTTTTGTAATGTTAAGTTATGAAATGGTTTATCCTCTCGCACTTAGTCATTGCTTTTTTCTTGCATAGGGATAAGCGCTGCCCTCATTATTGCATAAGGCTAGGCACTGTCTTTCTTTGGATGAGACTAAGAATTGTCTCCATACCTTGCATGAAAAGCATTGCCTCCATTACTGCACAAGGCTAAGCATTGCCTTTCTTTGCATGAGTCTAAGAACTGTCCCCATTCATTGTATGTGGCTAAGCATTGCATCCATTTTCGCATAAGGCTAAACACTGCCTTCTTTACATGAGACTATGCACTGTCTACATTCATTGCATGAGGCTAAGCATTGCCTCTACTATCACATGTCACGACCCAAACCCCGCTCCGGTCGTGATGGTTCCTCTCGTGAAGACAAGGCCAGCTAGACCACTTCAGAACACCACTTTTAAGCAGTTAATCAGTTAAATAACAGTTCGAATATGATTTAATGATATTAATTAACGTAATTACAACCCACCACAGCCCGACCGGGGTGTCACAAGTCACGAGCATCAATAAGAATGAAATTCCCACTTTACAGTCTAGAAATATACTGAACAAGAATAATGAATAACATAGAAAGACAGTGGTGCTGCGAACGCTGGCAGTCACCTCGCTAAAACCTCTACAACTCTGCCTCCATGCAGCCAATACCCGCTACCGGGTGAATAAATACATGCAACTGCACGCGAGGTGCAGGGAGTAAAGTGAGTACTCCAACTCAGTGAGTAATAAAGGTAAATAATAATTGAGCAGCAAGAAATCACGTAAAGCAGCCAACATGCTATATAGAAGCCGGGTACGATTTTCTGAGAAAAATACTGTAATCTATGAAATCTTTAGAAATACCTTGGCTCAGTTCAAATCTCTTTTGGAAATGATCTTTTCAATAATTACGAAAACGATTTCAAAACAGTTAGTGCTGATAAGCACAGAAAAGTCCGCGCATCGGGCAATCCCTCAAAAACAGTACCAGCCCCTCGGGCTCACTCTCAACAACACTCTCACAACAGTATCACATAGTAGCCGCTGCGGCGTGCAGCCCGATCCACATATCGCTGTCGCGTGCAGCCCGATCCATAGCTCGCTGCGGCGTGCAGCCCGATCCATATGGGTACCCGCGCACACTGTGGGGGTGCAGACTCTTGAGGGGCTCCTACAGCCCAAGCGCTATATCACTGCGGCGTGCAGTCCGATCCAATATATACATACTGCTGCGGCGTGCAGCTCGATCCATATAATATACTTCTACGGCGTGCAGCCCGATCTATATATAATCCTCACATCCAGGACATCGGCCTCCCATCACTCAGTGTATCCTCACATCTGGCCCTCGGCCACACTCACCCAGAATATCATCACAAGCCCCTCGGGCATTAGTAAAACAGTAGTCCTCAGCCCAAATTATCATTTAAAATATCATTTAAGACTTAAATCTGAGTAAAAGTGGCTGAGTTGTAAAATAGTGGAGAAACAATATGACTGAGTTCAAGTAATAAGTCAAAATAATGAGGAAACTGTGAAAATAATCCCCGAAGGGTTCATATAATTGGCACGAAGCTCAAATATGGCAATTAGCCCAAATCATGATAATAACAATTATGTTCCAGTCAATTACGCGGTAAAAATCATCAATCGGGATGGACCAAGTCACAATCCCCAACGGTGCTCTACCCCACACTCGCTATCCGACGTGTAAGTCACCTCAATATAGCACTATGGTGTGCAAATCCGGGGTTTCAAACCCTCAGGATATCATTTACAATCATTACTCACCTCGAACCGGTGAAATCTCTAGCTCGCGATGCCCTTGCCCATAAAATCGGCCTCCACGCGCGTCGATTCTATCCAAAATCAGAGCGAATACATCACAATAGGCTAAGGGAACATAACCCAATCGAAAAGAATCGAAAAACATCGAAAATCACGAAATTGCAAAACCCGAGCCCCGGGCCCACTTCTCGAAAAATCAGAAAGTTAACATCACCGGATTCCTTATCTTGCCATGAGTTCATACATACCAAGAACTCTCAAATCCGAGCTCAAATGACCCATCAAATCCCAATTTGAAATATCAAAAACTCAAGCCCTAGTTCATCAATTTTAGGCTTAATTTCCATGAATTTCTAGGTAAATTTCACATAATAATCGTGTTTCAAGGTCATATAACTCACCTCCAATCAATCCCAGTCGAAATCACCTTCAATTCCCGTCCAATAGCTCTTAAGGTTGTTCAAAAATGGTGGAAAATATCCCAATCTCGCGGATGAAATGTTATTTAAAAACCCTTCTGCCCATGCCATTTTCCGCTTCTGCGACCCAGATACCGCATATGCGGTTACCACTTATGCGGCAGTTCCTCCGCTTCTGCGGATTCTTCAAAATTCCTCAGGACCGCTTCTGCGGTCATTTTCTGCTCATGCGAATGCCGCATCTGCGGGAATACGCCCGCTTATGCGAAATTCCTCCAATTGGTCCAGTCCGCACCTGCGACCCCTTCTTCGCATCTGCGGAAACGCATCTGCGGTCCCTTTTCCGCAGATGCGGAAATACGAGATACCAGCTGACCATAAACATGCAAAAATTCCAAAACTCTCCGTTTAACCATCTGATCTCACCCTGAGGCCCCCGGGACCTCGACCAAAAATACAAACATGATCCAATACCTTATTCAAACTTGCTCCAATCATCAAAACACCACGATTAACACTAAAACCATCAAATTACATCAAATCCAAGCCTAAGTTCTTCAAAATCATCTGAAACTCGCATTCGATAAAAAACCTAACCAAATCACCTCCAAATCACCTGAAATTTCGCACACATATCCAAAATCACCTAACGAAGCTACAACAACTCTCGGAATCCCATTTCGGCCCTCGGATCAAAATCTCACCTATCAACCGGAATTCGCCAAAATACTAACTTCGCCAATTCAAGCCTAATTCTACACCGGACCTCCAAAATCAATTCCGATCACACTCCTAAGTTGCAAATCATCCCCCGAAGCTAACTGAATCACCGGAAATCGCATCCGAACCCTCTAACTCAATAATCAACATCCGGTTGACTTTTCCAAAACAAGCCTTCCTTAAAGAGACTAAGTGTCTCATTTTCTACCAAAACCAATCCAAATCAACTCTAACACACCAAATACTGATAATGAAACATGAAGAAGCATAAGAATGGGGGAAACGGGGCGGTAACTCCTAAGACGATGGGTCGGGTTGTCACATCCTCCCCAACTTAAACAAACGCTCATCCTCGAGCGTACCCAAAGTTGTCCTAGAAGCCAACCAATAGCTGAATGACCTTACCAAGCATATACCCGGGGGTGATCCCACGTCACCCTATCTCGTATAGGTCCGATAACACAACATAGCTGAAATTTCTCAATCCATCTAGTCCATAAACTATAGAACCACATTGCACTTTCCGAAATCACACACAAGATCAGAACCTCACATCTATACGTAGAATAAGCCCGAACCAGCTGTAATAACCCATACCTGCAACATCAGGTGCAATCATATGATATACTACATAACCCAAATACTCGAAACGATAACTTCTATCCATAGCAATTGCCCACAACACCCGAATACTGGTAGGAAACCTCTTATCAACTGAGGTCTTATTCCAAAACTTTCATATACTGCCAACGATAAATGAAACACGCAATAAACCGTAACCATTCCTCAGATCAACCATTCACGAAGCCACTTCCCCTTTTGACTAATACATCAACAGGTTCCGAGCCGAACCTCGATATTATCCTCCCAACAAGCTGAAATCAGATCCGTTCGTATTCATTAATAACCCCAATGATCACCTCAAATCCAACACACCACTCTGGTGATATGAAACCTAAATACAGGCCTAAGCCACAACTTGCATAATACGCGCACCAATAAGAAACGGTCTGAACATACTCAAACCATGAAATATTACTCAAACGAAAGAGTTGTACCTCAAGCTCATCAGTACCATTACAACACAAGGCTGAGACTCCGCCTCACATCATAGAAATAGAATACCTGAATCTACCCCGAAAGGTCATATCTCCACGTGGCCTCGCTACAATGCGCGATCCTATCCAAACACTGTTACACATGAAATACCTCAAGTCACTATGCCTAAAATCGACAGCCACGTACCATTTGATGTCTGAAACCAAAGCAATTCATTACACCCACGGTGAAACAAATAACATACGACACGCAACCCGATAGGTCATAACCAATACTCCATTTACCGAGCAACACCCAATTACTCTTCCCGCTCGACATTCACTCTGAATCCCCGATAGAACCGCACCACATGCACCCATAACCAACAATTCATAACGTCTCACAGCACCGAAAAGCAACACATAGATCTTCCCAGATCACTAACAAGTTCAATAACGATCGAATCAACCTATCCCTCAACAATACAATTCGGGGCCAACCAAGCCAGCTCAAGCTAAATACGTAGCCACATCGGCCTGCCAACGAACTCATTACCAAGGAAGCGTGAAGATGCTCCTTCCCCTACTATAACTCCTGCCGGAGCCGTACGATACGGTGCCCGGCACCGAATCAATACCGAAATCCACAACCTCGCCCGGCGACATGCCCGGCCACAAGAAATGCATCCGAAAAGTCCCTCAACACCGGAACTGAATCAATGGTAGAAACCTTTGCACTAACATCCACCACGAAGGCCGAATTAAGAGAAGCAATCCTTCCCAGCCATCCGCTGGGTCTTTGGAATATAAACTACTCTGCTAGAACATAATCCGACGCACCTCGCCACTCCATCCGTGGCTCTTTCCGGCATAGCCCATAGCGCAATAGTCTAGAATAACCCATCACTGAGACAGCCAGTCTACACCCCCAGCATCATATCAAAAATCTAACATACCAAGCAAAGAAAGATCCACTCGGGCCTCCAAATCGCAATAACCGCTAAACGGTGCCGATACACACGATCCACAACCACTGCATAGCCTGAACACGGGAACTCCCAGTCTCCAACTCCATATAGCACACAAACCACCATACCTGATCCCAAATTCCGCCGTATGAATACATATCACACCTCAAGTACCTAATCATTCCACGAAAGATATTCTAAAATTCCCCTGTGCCATCAAACAAACTCAGATATCAGCAGTCGATCTAATAAGAAAGCGCCGCAATACTACCGAAGTATCATCAGTTTAATCATATTACCTTTTCCTGAGACGTATACTCTCGTCAAATCACTTCCAATTAGCAGTATCATTTCCTTGATTATCTGAGGCTACCTGTTGCCTAGGAGTTTTATGAACTTCCTTTCAGAACTAAACTGTAACCTAGCACACGCCGGTCTCGGTCCTCTACCACATGCCACATATACCATGCCATCCAAGGATAACATGAAAACTTTTATCTCCCCTTCCGAGCCACAGAAATCTACTCACTCAACTAGTCAAGAATTTCCATTGATCCTATCTAGAAGAAAAATCATTGCACATTCCATCTCTCATGCCCATAGAAAATATACATCTCCAAACCGCGGTAGAAACCATCAAGAACTCTCCGATTTCCCTTTTCACAAATCAGACCTGCCAGGACTGAATCCTTCTAACTCGACCAAGTTAAGCAAGCCACCAAACTCCAAGATCATTGATAAAAAATACATGCAAGGGCTCATTACTTCGAACACATACAAGGAATTAATCATATCCTTACCATACCGATTCGGTCTACTATCAAGCTATTCCATCTATCTAATTTCCCTTCTCATTCATCATCAACTTGATATTCCCTCTTGCTGTGGTACCACAATGCCTCAACCCGGGCTTACCACACGAGACTCAAGCACAAACCACACTGTCTAAGACCCATAGGCCGCTGAATACTCTCTCAAATGTTCCCAGAAATACCACATTCCAAAATACTTTACTCTGAAGAACTTCCTGCGAATCTAAATTCGTTACCTTTACTTCCCAGATGCTGATACATAGAATCCCATAATTAACATAAAAATACCACAAGTCTTGACCTTTTCCAATGAAAACACAATCTCTGACCACATGCACAACCTTAAGATACCCGATGGTTCCCTATATAATATTGAACACATTAGAACCATTCTCGAAAGTCATTCACTCTTATTCAAACTGCAAATTACCTGGCCTAACGAACAGAACCACTCGTGCCTCATTAGCACTCTGACACCGCAGGATATGACCCCATTCCAATACAAACAAACATCTTCATGCACCATGCACCGAGCATTCTTACCAACAGCTGCTTAAGAGATCCCCTGATTCTTACACATCTACGAGGCACCATGTAACCTTTGTCAAAAATTTTGCTTCACTCGTGCCATCCTCGGCTCAATTTCCGCAACCAGAACTGATTCGCCAGCATGCCTCGAACCGGAACCAACATAGCACATGACCGTACAATTAGCTAATCAATAGCAAACTCCCTAACTTGGCTCGAAGCCATATATCAAGACACACTCAACAACTCATAACAGTTTTACTCTAATGATGCCACAATACCATGGTGAGATTAAACTCAAATCATTTACCTGTTTGTGAAAACATAGATCATCTAGTACTGTAATCCTCTGTAAATCTCGCATTCATCCCCACATCAGTTGAGTCCACTCTCTTAAGCGACCCGAATTTTCAAATTTCAACACGTACCCTTCGATTACACATGAGATCTTCTAACATACACATAAGGACCATACCAATTAAGAACACTCCGCAGGAGATAACCCACCTGCTTCGCCTCAATTTAGTATTTCAGCATACCTTCCACCGTCATACACATTACACAGTCATTTAGTCTTCCTAGATTTGAACTCATACCGCCACATGTAATGCACTTCACTCCCCAACTAGGAGACACGAAAATATTCTTCACGCGCCCATACTCGGGCTACACATCAAATCACAATAGGAAACGAACACTTAACAATTCATCTATTATCGAGCAGACTTCTTCGTCACTACCAAGTCATATAGATACATCTCGCAGTACTAACATACTCATCACATGGATATCCAACCGCCATTCCGGCTAATAGGGACAATACCGAACATATAAGTTCAAAACACTTGCTCACACAATCAGCACCTCAGTGCTCAAGCCATAGGCAAGATCCGGCCTCAAGTCCTCCAGACTGGCCCAACATCAAACTCACAGAGATCACATCTCGCCCCTTGATCGGGGAATCACAAGCCATCAAGGCACATCTAATACTGAGCGCTCATGTGCGCTTACGAACGCGTGGAAGGAATTTCAAGAGTTTCTTTTCAAGCTGAATCAAGGACGCACGATAAGAATTCAAGAAGGTGAAGTTTTTCCTAATGGTTCTGCAGCCTCTGGAGGATTAATACAGACGTCTCCGTACCGATCCGCGAGACACTACTAAAACTGCTCATGACTCGTGAGACCTAGTAACCTAGGCTCTGATACCAACTTGTCACGACTAAAACCCCGCTCCGGTCGTGATGGCGCCTCTCGTGAAGACAAGGCCAGCCAGACCACTTTAGAACACCACTTTTAAGCAGTTAATCAGTTAAATAACAGTTCGGGACGGACCAAGTCACAATCCCCAACGGTAAAAATCCCCAACGGTGCTCTACCCCACGCTTGCTATCCGGCATGTAAGTCACCTCAATATAGCACTATGGTGTGCAAATCCGGGGTTTCAAACCCTTAGGATATCATTTACAATCATTACTTACCTCGAACCGGTGAAATCTCTAGCTCGCGACGCCCTTGCCCATCAAATCGGCATCCACGCGCAACGAATCTATAAAAAATCAGAGCGAATACATCACAATAGGCTAAGGGAACATAACCCAATCGAAAAGAATCGAAAAACATCGAAAATCACGAAATTGCAAAACCCGAGCCCCGGGCCCACTTCTCGAAAAAACAGAAAATTAACATCACCGGATTCCTTATCTCGCCATGAGTTCATACATACCAAGAGCACCCAAATCCGAGCTCAAATGACCCATCAAAGACCAATTTGAATTATAAAAAACTCAAGCCCTAGTTCATCAATTTTAGGCTTAATTTCCATGAATTTCTAGGTAAACTCAAGGTCATATAACTCACCTCCAATCAATCCCAGTCGAAATCACCTTCAATTCCCGTCCAATAGCTCTTAAGGTTGTTCAAAAATGGTGGAAAATATCCAAGCTCGCGGATGAAATGTTATTTAAAAACCCTTCTGCCCAGGCCTTTTTCCGCTTCTGTGACCCAGATACCGCATATGCGGTTACCGCTTATGCGGCAGTTCCTCCGCTTCTGCGGATTTTGCAAAATTCCTCAGGACCGCTGTTGCGGTCATTTTCTGCTCCTGCGGACGCCGCATCTGCGGGAATACGCCCGCTTCTGCGAAATTCCTCCAATTGGTCCAGTTCGCACCTGCGACCCCTTCTTCGCATCTGCGGAAATGCATCTGCGGTCCCTTTTCCACAGATGCGGAAATACCAGACAACTGACCTTTAACATGCAATAATTTCAAAACTCTCCGTTTAACCATTCGATCTTACCCCGAGGCCCCCGGGACCTCGACCAAAAATACAAACATGATCCAATACCTTATTCAAACTTGCTCCAATCATCAAAACACCACGATTAACACTAAAACCATCAAATTACATCATATTCAGGCCTAAGTTCTTCAAATTCTTCCGAAACTCGCATTCGATCAAAAATCCAACCAAATCACCTCCGAATCACCTGAAATTTTGCACACATATCCAAAATAACCTAACGAAGCTACAACAACTCTCGGAATCCCATTTCGACCTTCGGATAAAAATCTCACCTATCAACCGGAATTCGCCAAAATACTAACTTCGCCAATTCAAGCCTAATTCTACACCGGACCTCCAAAATCAATTCCGATCACACTCCTAAGTCACAAATCATCCCCGAAAGCTAAATGAAACATCCGAAATCGAATCCGAACCCTCTAACTCAATAGTCAATATCCGGTTGACTTTTCCAAAACAAGCCTTCCTTAAAGAGACTAAGTGTCTCATTTTCTACCAAAACCAATCCAAATCAACTCTAACACACCAAATACTGATAATGAAACATGAAAAAGCATAACAATGGGGGAAACGGGGCGGTATCTCCTGAGACGACGGGTCGGGTCGTCACATCACATAAGGCTAAACACTGCCTTCTTTGCATGAGACTGAGCACTGTCTGCATTCCTTGCATGAGGCTAAGCATTGTCTCCATTATCATGTAAGGCTAAATACTGCCTTCTTTGTATGAGACTAAGCACTGTCTACATTTCTTGCATGAGGCTAAGCACTACCTCAATTATTGCATAAGGCTAAGCATTGCCTTTTCTGCATGAGACTAAGCATCGTCTCCACTACTTGCATAGGGCTAGGCACTGCCCTCACCTTGCATAAGGTTAAAACACTGCCTTTCTTTGAGACTAAGCAATGTCTCCATTCCTTGCATGAGGCTAAGCAATGCCTCCATTACTGCATAAAGCTAAACATTGCCTCTCTTTACATGAGACTAAACACTATCTTCGCTACACTACATAAGGCTAAGCACTATCTCCTTTCTTCGTATAGGGCTAAGCACTACGCTCATCTCATACAAGACTAAGCCTTGCCTTGTCTCATCCTCGCATATGACTAAACGTCACCTGTTTCCTCTATCAAACGATCAATATCGACACATCTTTGCATTTCATGGGCTGAAACATCGCCACATTGTCCGAAAGCGTCATAGTCCATGTGCACCATCCTCATAGCCTGAAGACACCATTCCATGGTCCGAGGATCTCTCGAAACTACACATTATCATTCAAAGGCATCATAGTCCAAGAGGAATTTGCATCATGTTGAAATTTTTGCATTAACCCAACATATTCACATGCACCGTACTTTAAGTTTTCGAGGTAACACGGGAGGTAACCGTTCTGCAAACAACAACAATTTTCGCTTCGGCTTCCGTTCACAATGATCACATCTTTTGACTACCTCAAACATAACCGATAACCAGTAATTGACTACCTTTACTCTATAACCGTTCAAATATCCGCCTTGTGACACACCAGTAACCTCCAAATTTTCATTCACGACCCCACCTAAATATTCCTCTACCTACGATACTTTCCTACCGAAAAAGAACCTTTTCAAAACATACGACCATTCTTATAACAACTACATCGGTTTTGTTTGTCGTTGGATCCAGAACTACACAATGCATGATTCCCGAAACACCAGAGATATGTAGGCAACTCAAGAACTAGGGTTCGGCCGCTATTTTTACAAACACATCATTCCTCACTAACTTCGGACAAAATTGGTGATTATTTTCTTTACCAGACAACTCTTTCATCGTTTCCGGGTAAAGATGGGGCAGCTGTTGATACCTAATTTTTCCCTCATTTTTTTCCAAATAGAATATATATTTTCAAAATGCCATTTTGCATCATTTCTTAATTTACAAGATTCATACAAATATTTTTTATAATTTTCCATAATTTTTACAACTTTAAAATTAATTTTCCTGTATTTAAATTGCTTGAATATTTATTAATTATCCCTTAGATTATTCTATAATGATTTAACTATCCAAATTTATTATTTTTATCCACATATAGGTTTCATAATATCTTTTACCTCATTTTACATAGTTACATTTTTTACATTATTTGTGCCAAATAACATTTTTATATTTTTGTAACGTGAAGTTATTATTTTAAATCACTTTGTTTCACAAGTAATATTTTTATCTATTAATTATTTTTGTAAGTTATTTTATTAACAATTTTCGTGTATTTTAATTTGTAGCCCAATTGTGAGTTATTTTCGGACCACATTAGTGGCTCAAACACCTCAAAATCCCTGGCCAACTTTCCAACCCAAACTAAACAACCCCTTAATCTCAACCCGGTCGGTACCCGTTTAGACGACCCGCCCCACTCGCTTTCGATCATGGCCGTTGATCTTAAATGATTAACGACCCATAATAAATTCATATCTCTCCTTATAACCCCTCGCCCAAACCCTAGAGACCCATTTCCTTGCCCAGCCGCCTCTGTACTCTCTCATCTCTCCACTCTCATACAAAACCTAGCCGACCATGGAGATTCTCTCTTATTCCTTCTTTGTAAGCGTTCATACGCGGATTCTACTTACCTTTTATGCTACTATCACTCATTTATGGTAACTTTAGTTACCATTATACTCATGGCAAGTTAGATTCTCACGGTTCTGGCTTTCATTCCATGGTTTTGGGTGCGATTGTGGTTCTATACATTTAAGAAGAGAGAATCTCTTCTGTATATGGTATATCCATGTTGGTTCCGCCATGATTGGGCTTGTGAATGATTTCCTAAGTTCGATCCCAACTAGGGTTTGAAATTTCTTTCACCTCTTTACCGGCTCTATTACTGATTGCATGTGATCTTTTCCTTCCTTATTTATGTTTATTTGAATATTTTTCATGTTTGTTCATCCTAATCTGTCACTATATAAACCCCTCCCCAATTTCCCCTTCGGACGGAATTTAATCACCTTAATCACTATACTCTTACTCTTACTAAGTCTGATACTATTCTGAATCTATTTTTCTTGGCCGGATTAAAGCAAGGCAACCAAAATTCGATTACTTAACGTCTCTCAGTGTGAGCACATCCCCGGGTTCATTTGAGACCCTAGGGAATTCTGACACATTGAGAATTTGGGGTCACTGTCGTTCTCTCTTTGCTACTGATAAGCGAGCTTCTACTGGCATTTAATTTCTACCTTATTTGCTCTTTAGTTCTGCAAACTGGTAAGTATTGAGAGTCTCGCAAATTAATTCTCTTTTGCTTGTATTCATGCTTTGTATGCTCATGTCATTTAGGCTTTCGTAAATCAATATACTAGTGTTTGCCTCTGTTCATATTCTTGTTAGCCTTAGAATTAATCTGTACCCATCTTCTTTGCTAGTATCTGAATCTGTTTGAACTCTAACCTTCGATGCCTGCCCATTTATGTGTGCAATTTGAATGATTACTGATTACCTGCTGCTATTCAGGCCACCCATTGTTTGTTATGAGCCATCTCTCATGCCTTGCCTGGTATTCTTGTACTAAAACTCTTAGGAGATTATTTCCTACCCAGAACTTGGTTGAGTAAGCTTCTTTCTGATGAATCGTATATGTATTATTGTGACGACCCGACCCGTCGTCACGTGAGTTACCGTTGCATTTCCCCTATTTTCTAATTCTTTATGCTTCATTATCAGTGCTAGGTGTGAACGAGTTGATTTGGATTGGTTCTAGAAGGAAACGAGACACTTAGTCTCTTTAAGGAAGGTTTGTTTTGGAAAAGTCAACCAGACGTTGACTTATGTGTTAGAGGGCCCGGATATGAATTTCGATAATTGGGTTAGCTTCAGGGGATGATTTATGACTTAGGAGTGTGATCGGAAGTAATTTTGGAGGTCCGGTGTAGAATTAGGCTTGAATTGGCGAAGTTAGTATTTTGGCGAATCTCGGTCGATAGGTGATATTTTGATCTGAGGGTCGGAATGGAATTCCGAGAGTTGTTGTAGCTTCGTTGTGTGATTTGGGATGTGTGTGCAAAATTTCAGGTCATTCGGAGGTGATTTGGTTAGGTTTTCGATCGAATGCGTATTTCGGAAGTTTTTAAAGAACTTAGGCTTGAATTCGATGAGAAATGATGGTTTTAGTGTTGTTTGAGGTGTTTTTATGGTTGGAACAAGTATGAATGATGTTATAGGAGGTGTTGGTGCTTTTGGTTGAGGTCCCGGGGGCCTCGGGGTGATTTCGGATGGCTAACGGGGAGTTTTGGACTTGTAAGGATCAAGAATCACTGCTGCTTCTGGTATTTTCGCTTCTGCGGAAATGGGACCACAGAAGCGGTACCGTAGAAGCAAAGAGCGAGCCGCAAAAGCGGCAGGGAATGCATTGCGAGTAGCGCGACCGCATCTGCGGAGTCGCAGATGCGACGAAGTGACCGCAGATGCGGATTTTGGAAATCTAAGGGGAAACCGCAAATGCGGAAATGGAATCACAGATGCGGGAGCCGCAGAAGCGGTGTTGTCATTGCAGAAGCGGTTTATTCCGCAGAAGCGACTTATAATCGCAAATGCGGAAGTCACAGATGCGGCTAAGGAGCCGCAGATGCGGAAGTAACTGGTCAGTGATATTTAATTTCTCCTTCGTAAAATTTCAAAGGGTTTCATAATTTTCACCTCGGACTATGATAATTTGGGTGAGTTGGAAGAGAGAAATCCAGGGGCTTCTTTGAGGTAAGGATTTCTGAGTCTAAAACACGATTTTATGGTGTAAATACATATATTAGAGCTGAAAACTCAAGAGATTAATAAGCAAAAATGGTGATTAGGGCTTGAAACTTAAGAGAGTTAAAATGGGGATTTGAGGGGTCATTCGGACTCCGATTTTTGGTAAACTTTATATGTATAGACTCGTGGCGAGATAAGGAGTCCGTTGATGTTAAATTTTCTGATTTTCGAGAAGTGGGTCCGGGGCTCGGGTTTTGCTAATTTTGAGATTTTCGCTATTTTCGATTATTTTCCATTGGGTATTGTCCCATTGGCATATTGTGACGTATTTGTTGTGGTTTCGATCAGATTCGGTGCACGAGGAGGTCAATTCGAAAGGCAAGGGCATAGCGAGCTAGGATTTTGGCCGGCTTGAGGTGAGTAATAGATGTAAATGCTGTTCTGAGGGTTTGAAACCCCGTGTTTGCACATCGTAGTGCTATATTGAGGTGACTTGCACGCCGGGTAGCGAGCGTGGGGTAGAGCACCGTTGGGGATTGTGACTTGGTCCATCCCGCTAGATGAATATACTGTGTATTTGACTGAAATTCACTTATTATTATTTTAATTGAGCTGCTTGCTATATTTGGGCTTCGTGCCAATCGATTAATTCCTTCAGGAATTGTTATTACTGGTTTCTTACCATATCTACATATCTTTGAACTCAATCCTAGAATTTAATACTGTTTTGCAAACTCAACTACATTTTCTTAAACTTGAAACTTAATTAATATTTTTAATGAAGTTTGGACTGAATAATTCTATATGACTGTGCCCGAGGGGCTTATGTGACTTTGGACTGAGTATGGGATCGGGCTGCACGCCGCAGCGGTATGGTATTGATATTGATATGAGGCCGAGGGTCTAGTTGATGCCACGATAAGGTTGTTTTTGCGCTTGGGCCGTAAGGGGCCCCTCCCGGAGTCTGCACAACCCCAGTGAGCGCCGTCGACGATAAATAAATGGAGCGGGCTGCACGCCGCAGCGCATACTGGAGAGTACCGGTCTATGTGTTGCATTGCATATTTTTTTTAATTGTCATTTATTCCTTTATCTGCTGTGATATCTCTATAATTGTTTTCACTGTTTTACTGATTTAATGCTACTGGGTTCAAGTTGCTGTATTTATAGAATTACTTTGTGCCTATTCAGGATTTCTTGTTCTCAGTCTTTATTTATGTTTATTACTCACTGGGTCGGAGTACTCACATTACTCCCTGCACCTTGCGTGCATATCCAGGTACTACTGAGGTTGAGTGAGGACTTCTCTGCCTAGCATCACATTTGGGAGTTTCAAGGTAGCTGCAGCTGACGTTCACAGTCTCGATCTTCCTTCTATCTCATTTATTGTATTTCCGCATTTCTAGAGAACGATATTTAGTATGTTGATACTCATGTACTAGAGGCTCAGACTTGTGACACCGGATTCTGCGGGCTGTGTAGTTATTTTATATTTTGGGGTTTCCGCATGTTTAACTCTATTTCAGGATTTCAGCATTTAACTTAGTAATTTAGTTATGTTAATTTATCCATGCACTGTGATTAATTGGTTAAGGTTATCTAAATGGTCGGGCTTGCCTAGCAGTGTGTTGGGCGCTATCACGACCGGGGTTGGGGTCGTGACAAGTTGGTATCAAAGCCTAGGTTACCTGGTCTCGCGAGTCATGAGCCGGTCGGTAGAGTCTCGTGGATCGGTACGGAGACGTCTGTAATTATCCTCGGGAGGCTGCCGAACCTTTAGGAAAACTTCACATTCTTGAAACTCTTGTCGTGCGGCTTTGTTAAACTGAGAACTAAACTTCTATTATTCTATTCTCTCATAGATAGTGAGGACACGAGCTACCGGACGTGACAAACGACCACCAGTGCCACCTACTGAGGCCGCCAGAGACCGTGGACGCGATCGTGGTCGTGGCATAGGCAGAGCAGCGGGGGCAGCACCTGCTGATCCACCAATTGCCCCAGCTCAGGATCAGGCTCCAGCTATGGATACTCCAGCAGCAACTATTCAAGCACCAACTGTGCCTATCGTGATTACGGTTCTCCAGGAGACCTTGGCACAGATATTATCAGTATGCACTAGCCTGGCTCAGGCAGTTTTAGTCACCGCACCAGCAGCAGCTACTTCACAGTCCGGGGGAGGCAATCAGACCCCCGCTGCTTGCACACCTGAGCAAGTGGTACAGGGACTACAGACACCAGAAGCACCTCCAGCTCAGCAGGTTGCACCAGCTCAGGGCTTCGTGGTTCCAGCTCTGCCAGACGATGAGGAGCGTCGTCTCAAGAGGTTCGGTAGGCTCCAGCCTCCGACATTCGGTGGTGCTGAGGGCGAGGATGCCCAGGGTTTTCTTGACAGATGTCAGCGTATGCTCAATACGGCAGGGATCCTTGAGTCGAGTGGTGTGGCATTTACTACTTTTCAGTTCACGGGGGCTGCTCTTACTTGGTGGGAGGACTTTGAGAGGCGTAGTCCCGCCAGTGCAGCACCTCTGACATGGCAGCAGTTCTCCGCTCTCTTTCTGGAGAAGTATGTACCTCAGTCCCACACAGAGGAGTTGCGTAGGTAGTTTGAGTGGTTGACACAGGGGGATATGACAGTGACTCAGTACGAGATGAGATTTTCACAGTTGGCCCGTCAAGCTACTTGGATGGTTCCGTCAGATCATGAGAGGATTAGGAGATTTGTGGATGGCCTTAACTACCATCTCCGTATTCTGATGACTAGAGAGAGAGTACTGGGTGCTACGTTTGAGGAGGTGGTGGATATCGCTCTTGAGATCGAGTCAGTTCGCCGTAGGGAGCGAGAGGAGAGGGAGGCCAAGAGGCCTCGTGGATCGGGCAGTTACAGTGGTGCTCCTTCGCGGGGCCAGTTCCAGCAGGGTAGAGGTCGTTCTTTTAGGACTGCTCAGTCGGCCCGTCCAGAGTATCGCGGGGGATCTTCAGGGCGTGGTCATCACGGGCCCCAGCAGGGTCATTCTTCACTCAGCGCCCTCCCAGCTCAGAGTTCATCTCATGCCCCATCAGTTCAGGGTTCTTCTACGCCGAGTGCATCTGCTAGTCACTCCGGTGCGAGGGGTTCCCATCAGTCCCCATCCCCAGTACCGGGCAGCTGTTATGAGTGCGGAGAGTTTGGTCACTTGAGGAGGCAGTGCCCTCGCCTTCGTGGCAGACAACATCAGCAGAGGGGACAGCCCTCGACTTCTCCTCCGGTTACTTCATCACCCGCCCCGCCAGCTAAGGGTGGAGATCAGGCAGCCAGGGGTCGTCCCGGAGGTGGAGATCGATCAGGAGGTGGCCAGGCTCGTTTCTACGCTATACCGGGCAGGACAGATGCCATTGCTTCAGACGTTGTCATTACACATATTGTTTCAGTATGTCACAGAGACGCCTCAGTATTATTTAATCCTGGTTCTACCTATTCATATGTGTCTTCATATTTTGATCATCATTTGGGTATGTCCCGAGGGTGTCTTGCCTTACCTATTCATGTATCCACCCCGGTGGGCGACACTATTGTTGTAGACCATGTATACCGGTCATGTTTGGTGACTATTGGGGGTCTGGAGACCCGAGTTGATTTATTGCTATTGAGCATGGTGGACTTCGATGTTATCTTGTGCATGGACTGGTTATCTCCGTGTCATGCTATCCTAGACTGTCATGCTAAGACAGTCACTTTGGCTATGCCGGGTGTACCGCGGATCGAGTGGCGTGGTGTGACTGATTATATTCCTAGTAGTGTTATTTCTTTCTTGAAGGCCCAACGTATAGTTGGGAAGGCTTGTCTTTCCTATTTGGCGTTTGTGAGAGATATGAGAGCTGAGACTCCTAGCATTGATTCTGTCCCAGTTGCGAGGGATTTTCCTGATGTGTTTCCCGCAGACCTGCCGGGCATGCCGCCGGACAGGGATATTGATTTTGGTATTGACCTGGTGCCGGGCACTCATCCCATTTCTATTCCGCTATATCGTATGGCACCAGCGGAGTTGAAAGAATAGAAGGAGCAGCTTCAGGAGCTCCTGGATAAGGGGTTCATTCGGCCTAGTGTGTCACCTTGGGGTGCACCAGTTCTGTTTGTGAAGAAGAAGGATGGCACAATGAGAATGTGCATCGATTATAGGCAATTGAACAAGGTAACAATCAAGAACAAGTATCCCATGCCTCGCATTGATGACTTGTTTGACCAGCTTCAGGGAGCGAGGGTGTTTTCCAAGATTGATCTCCGTTCGGGTTATCACCAGTTGAAGATCAGGGATTTAGATATTCATAAGACTGCTTTCAGGACTAGATATGGCCAGTATGAGTTTCTTGTCATGTCTTTCGGGCTGACCAATGCCCCAGCAGCGTTCATGCATCTGATGAACAGTGTATTCCAGCCTTATCTGGATTCATTTGTCATAGTGTTCATTGATGATATCCTGGTATACCCGCGTAGTCAGGAGGAGCACGCGCAACATTTGCAAGTTGTATTGCGGAGGTTGAGGGAGGAGAGACTTTATGCAAAGTTCTCCAAGTGCGAGTTCTGGCTTGGTTCAGTGGCTTTCTTGGGACACGTGGTGTCCAGCGAGGGGATTCAGGTTGATCCGAAGAAGATAGAGGCGGTGCAGAGTTGGCCTAGACCGTCCTCAGCCACAGAGATTCGTAGTTTCCTTGGGTTGGCAGGCTATTATCGTCGGTTTGTTCAAGGTTTTTCCTCTATTGCATCGCCCATGACAAAGTTGAATCAGAAGGGTGTTTCATTTGTATGGTCGGACGAGTGTGAGGAGAGCTTTCAGAAGCTCAAGACAGCTTTGACCACAGCTCCAGTATTGGTTTTGCCGTCAGCTTCAGGTTCATATACGGTATATTGCGATGCTTCCAGAGTTGGGATAGGTTGTGTTTTGATGCAAGAGGGTAGAGTTATTGCTTATGCTTCTCGTCAATTGAAGCCCCATGAGCAGAACTACCCCGTTCATGATTTGGAGCTAGCTGTTATAGTTCATGCATTGAAGATTTGGAGGCATTACTTGTATGGCGTATCTTGTGACGTATTCACTGATCATCGCAGTCTTCAGCATTTGTTCAAGCAAAAGGATCTTAATTTGAGGCAGCGTAGGTGGCTAGAGTTACTTAAGGATTATGACATTACTATTCTGTATCACCCGGGGAAGGCCAATTTAGTGGCCGATGCTTTGAGTCGAAAGGCGGTGAGTATGGGGAGCTTGGCGTACATTCCAGTTTAGAAGAGGCCATTTGCAGTTGAGCTTCAGGCCTTGGCCAATCGATTTGTGAGACTAGATATTTCAGAACCCAGTCGGGTGTTGGCTTGTGTGGTTTCTCGGTCTTCCTTGTATGATCGCATCAGGGAGTGTCAGTGTGATGATCCGCATTTGCTGGTCCTTAAGGACAGGGTTCAGCATGATGATGCCAGGGATGTGACCATTGGAGATGATGGTGTGTTGAGGATGCAGGGCCGGATTTGCGTGCCCAACGGGGATGGGCTTCGGGAGTTGATATTGGAGGAGGCCCATAGGTCGCGGTATTCTATTCATCCGGGTGCCGCGAATATGTATCAGGATCTTAGACAGCACTATTGGTGGCGGAGGATGAAGAGAGATATTGTGGAGTATGTATCCCGGTGTCTTATTTGTCAGCAAGTGAAATATGAGCATCAGAGACCGGGTGGCTTGCATCCGCAGATGGTTATTCCTGAGTGGAAGTGGGAGAGGATCACTATGGATTTTGTTACCGGACTCCCACGGACTTTGAAGAAATTTGATGCTATTTGGGTGATTGTAGACAGGCTGACCAAGTCCGCGCACTTCATTCTGGTTTGTACTACTATTCTTTAGAGCGGCTGGCAGAGATTTATATTCGGGAGATTGTTCGGTTGCATGGTGTCCCAGTTTCCATCATATCAGATAGGGGCACTCAGTTCACCTCTAAGTTTTGGCAGGCTGTTCAGCGAGAGTTGGGTACTCAGGTGCAGTTGAGCACAACTTTTCACCCTCAGACGGACGGGCAGTCCGAGCGCACCATTCAGATATTGGAGGATATGTTACGCGCCTGTGTTATTGATTTTGGAGGGTCATGGGATCGGTTTCTACCGCTTGCAGAGTTTTCCTACAACAACAGCTATCAGTCCAGCATTCAGATGGCACCGTATGAGGCCTTGTGTGGGACACGGTGTAGATCTCCAGTTGGTTGGTTCGAGCCCGGGGAGGCTAGATTGTTGGGGACAGATTTGGTTCAGGATGCATTGGAGAAGGTGAAGGTGATTCAGGAGAGACTCCGTACAGTGCAGTCGAGGCAGAAGAGTTATACGGACAGGAAGGTCCGAGATGTATCCTATATGATTGGTGAGAAGGTCTTGCTGAAGGTTTCACCCACAAAGGGTGTTATGAGATTCGGAAAGAAAGGGATGCTGAGTCCGCGGTTCATTGGGCCTTTTGAGGTACTCAGGAGGATTGGGGAGGTGGCTTATGAGCTTGCCTTGCCACCTGGCTTGTCGGGCGTGCATCCAGTTTTTCATGTTTCTATGCTCCGGAAGTACATTGGGACCCGTCCCATGTTCTAGATTTCAGTACAGTTCAGCTGGAGGGTGACTTGACTTATGATGTAGAACCAGCAGCCATTTTGGATCGTCAGGTTCGGAAGTTGAGGTCAAAGGATGTTGCTTAGGTGAAAGTGCAGTGGAGAGGTCGGCCCGTGGAAGAGGCTACCTGGGAGACCGAGCGGGAGATGCGGTGCAGATACTCTCACCTATTTTAGGCTTCAGGTATGTTTCTTGACTCGCTCGAGGACGAGCGTTTGTTTAAGTTGGGGAGAATGTGACGACCCGACCCGTTGTCACTTGACTTACCGCCCCGTGTCCCCTATTTTCTATTTCTTTATGCTTCATTATCAGTGCTGGGTGTGAACGAGTTGATTTGGATTGGTTCTAGAAGGAAATGAGACACTTAGTCTCTTTAAGGATGGTTTGTTTTGAAAAAGTCAATCGGACGTTGACTTATGTGTTAGAGGGCCGGGTTATGAATTCCGATAATTGGTTTAGCTTCGGGGGATGATTTGTGACTTAGGAGCGTGATCGGAAGTAATTTAGGAGGTCCGGTGTAGAATTAGGCTTGAATTGGCGAAGTTAGTATTTTGGCAAATCTCGGTCGATAGGTGAGATTTTGATTCGAGGGTCGGAATGGAATTCCGAGAGTTGATGTAGCTTTGTCATGTGATTTGGGATGTGTTTGCAAAATTTCAGGTCATTCGGAGGTGATTTGGTTAGGTTTTTGATCGAATGCGTATTTCGGGAGTTTTTAAAGAACTTCGGCTTGAATTCGATGAGAAATGATGGTTTTAGTGTTATTTGAGGTGTTTTTATGGTTGGAACAAGTTTGAATGATGTTATAGTAGGTGTTGGTGCTTTTGGTTGAGGTCCCGGGGGCCTCGGGGTGATTTCGGATGGCTAACGGGGAGTTTTGGACTTGTAAAGGTCAAGAATCACTGCTGCTTCTGGCATTTTCGCTTCTGCGGAAATGGGACCGCGGAAGTGGTACCCCAGAAGCGAAGAGCGAGCCGCAGAAGCAGCAGGGAACGCAGGTGCGAGTAGGGTGATCGCATCTGCGGAGTCGCAGATGCGACGAAGTGACCGCAGATGCAGATTTTGGAAATCTACGGGGAAATCGCAAATGGGGAAATGGAATCGCAGATGCGGGAGCCGCAGATGCGGTTTTGTCACCGTAGAAGCGATTTATTCCGCTGAAGCGACTTATAATCGCAAAAGCGAAAGTCGTAGATGCGGCTAAGGAGCCGCAGATGCGGAAATAACTGGTCAGTGATATTTAATTTCTCCTTCGCGAAATTTCAAAGGGTTTCATAATTTTCACCTCGGACTTGGAGAATTTGGGCGAGTTGGAAGAGAGAAATCAAGGGGCTTCTTTGAGGTAAGGATTTGTGAGTCTAAAACACGATTTTATGGTGTAAATACATAGATTAGAGCTGAAAACTCAAGAGATTAATAGGCAAAAATGGTGATTAGGGCTTGAAACTTAAGAGAGTTAAAATGGGGATTTGAGGGGTCATTCGAACTCCGATTTTTGGTGAACTTTATATGTATAGACTCGTGGCGAGATAAGGAGTCTGTTGATGTTAAATTTTCTGATTTTCGAGAAGTGGGCCCGGGGCTCGGGTTTTGCTAATTTCGAGATTTTCGCTATTTTTCGATTATTTTCCATTGGGTATTGTCCCATTGGCATATTGTGACGTATTCGTTGTGGTTTTGATCAGATTCGGTGCACGAGGAGGTCAATTGGAATGGCAAGGGCATAGCGAGCTAGGATTTTTGCCGGCTTGAGGTGAGTAATAGATGTAAATGCTGTTCTGAGGGATTGAAACCCCGTGTTTTCACATCGTAGTGCTATATTGAGGTGACTTGCACGCCGGGTAGCGAGCGTGGGGTAGAGCAGCGTTGGGGATTGTGACTTGGTCCTTCCCGGTTGATGAATATACTGTGTATTTGACTGAAATTCACTTATTATTATTTTAATTGAGTTGCTTGCTATATTTGGGCTTCGTGCCAATCGATTAAATCCTTCAGGGATTGTTATTACTGGTTTCTTACCATATCTACATATCTTTGAACTCAGTCCTACAATTTAATACTGTTTTGCAAACTCAGCTACCTTTTTTTTAAACTTGAAACTTAATTAATATTTTTAATGAAGTTGGACTGAATAATTCTATATGATTGTGCCCGAGGGGCTTATGTGACTTTGGACTGAGTATGGGATCGGGCTGCACGCCGCAGCGGTATTATATTGATATTGATATGAGGCCGAGGGCCTAGTTGATGCCACGATATGGCTTATTATTGCGCTTGGGCCGTAAGGGGCCCCTCCCGGAGTCTGCACAGCCCCAGTGAGCGCCGTCGACGATAAATAAATGGAGCGAGCTGCACGCCGCAACGGGTATTGGAGAGTACCGGTCTATGTGTTGCATTGCATATTTTTTTAATTGTCATTTATTCCTTTATCTGCTGTGATATCTCTATAATCGTTTTCACTGTTTTACTGATTTTATGCTACTGGGTTCAAGTTGCTATATTTATAGAATTACTTTGTGCCTATTCAGGATTTCTTGTTCCCAGTCTTTATTTATGTTTATTACTCACTGGGTCGGAGTACTCACATTAGTCCCTGCACCTTGCGTGCATATCCAGGTACTACTGAGGCTGAGTGAGGACTTCTCTGCCTAGCATCACATTTGGGAGTTTCAAGGTAGCTGCAGTTGACGTTCGCAGTCCTGATCTTCCTTCTATCTCATTTATTGTATTTCCGTGTTTGTAGAGAACGATATGTAGTAGGTTGATACTCATGTACTAGAGGCTCAGACTTGTGACACCGGATTCTGCGGGCTGTGTAGTTATTTTATATTTTGGGGTGTCCGCATGTTTAACCCTATTTCAGGATTTCAGCATTTGACTTAGTAATTTAGCTATGTTAATTTATCCATGCACTGTGATTAACTGGTTAAGGTTGTCTAAATGGTTGGGCTTGCCTAGCAGTGTGTTGGGCGCCGTCACGACCGGGGTTGGGGTCGTGACAATGATCTGCTAAATGCTTACATGAACCTTATGTATGAATTATTGTCTCAATATTTATCGAAACATATTGCTCTGTTATTGAGAACTCTAATGTTGTGTTTATCCCACACTCTTTAGTATTGCCTAAATCTTATTGTTGAATTCCAATATACTTTGCTTCTATTATGCATAGTCAACTGTCATAAGTTTTGAAATCTATCTGCTCTACTTGACCTTAAGTTGACATGTCTTCCTGCCGTGATATCTTTGAACCTAGGAACCTTTGTGTTATACTCGGCATGATTAGGATTCTCATTGGCGGTCATAGTTCATGCCTATCTGTTTGTTTACTATGTGTAATTGCTACCCTCTCAATATAACTCAATCAAACCTCCATGACTTAGAGTCTTAATTGTAGGCTAATCCTGGTTTATGCATTACTCTAAATTCACTCTAGAAGGCTTAGCATATTTACCTTGTATATGTCTTGCATGCTCACCCTCTTACTCTAGGTAGCATGTCCCCTTAATTCTCTTAATGTTATGTATGTCTTCTGTATGCCATTACTAGTTGAATGATTGAACCTATGTTGTTAGTTTGCCATGTCAAATTAACCATGTTGAAGTTTAGCCCTACTGATTCTCCTAATTCCTATGTTTTTTGTTTAATCCATCTTTTCATTCTTGGTTCTGAAATCCCAATATGTTTTATGTGAATTCTGCTGAATGTCATGCAATCCCGTCTCTATGAGGTCTTACTTCAAGGCTTTTTAATTGATTTCATGTGTGTTCGTTAATTTATTTTGGGCGAGTGGTCAATCTGTAATTGTTTGGCCTGGTATGAGTTCATGTGTGGCTCGGGTTGTGCAAATGGGCACATTCTCCTAATTGAGAGGCGCTTGGATCTGGGCCTGCTATTCATGTGAAAGTGAGCTTGTCGAAAGCCCATGAAGTACTGGGTTATTTTTATTCGGGCCTACTCTTGGGCCTGCAGTTTTCCGTATGTAATATTTGTATTTATATTCATTATCTGTGTCTATAATAACTTGTAAATAATCAATTGCGGAATTAGTGAAATGGGGGAACGGGATGTTCTATTCTTTGCATTATGCCTATAGGTCTTTCTGAATTCTGTATATTCATTTTCACCTAGATATCATGTTCATAGGTCTTAAACAAATTTTTCGCACCTAGATATCATGTTCATAGGGATTAAACATTCAACTACACCAAGATATCATGTTCATAGGTCTTAAAAAAATTGTCGCACCTAGGTATCATGTTCATAGGTTTAAAATGAGTCTTCTGTATCTTTTTTATACCATGTCTGCAAAGGCTTAAAATCAATTACGCGTAGAAAGCATTTCTATAGAAACTCCTACTCGAATCTGAGCCGCTTCATTCATGCATAGAGCTAAAATCAGTAATAACGGGTACTATCAGTTGCAGAACTTATAACCTTCGTTGAAACTTGCTTTTCTTTTAATAATCTGACTACCCTTTTTAACCAGCATGTTTCAAACCTTGTTATTTTGTTGCTTCCTGAATTTAATAGATACCATGCCTATAGGATCCTTGCCCAACACTTAGGCAAGCCTTAGGGTAATGTTTTAAGCTATATCAGTTTCTGTTAATAACTACAACCAGCTGGCAGGCCTGATTTGGGCTTCTTATCTGAATTATGTAATAAATCAGTCCGCCCCAACCTTTAAGTTCTTTCATGTTTAGTATTAATCAGACCCTAAACAGTATGTGTAAGTCATGCTAATTACGTGTTTCTTTGTTTAAAGAGTGTATATTTGAGCCTTTGCTTGTTATGTGCTTTCCCCCAACTTGATATACATGTTTTGTATGAATTTTTGCCTTTGAAACTACAAATAAGCCTAACATTCCCTTTTAGGATTAGTAGTCCCAAATGCCTCCGCGACTAATAGGATTGGGACGGGTAATAGCATGCAATAAGTAATCGAGACCATTTCGCGCTTTAATACCTTGACGGGGTGGGAAGGGTAGATATGGATATGATGACCATGCGATGATGTCACGTGTAGCCCCTTATTGAGGAGTGATTACCGGGCATTGTGTGGGGTGATCCATATTATTAATAAACCTAGGACCCCCCTTTCCCTTTATTTCTTTGTTTCCTTTTAAATTTCAAACTCTTTCCTCTAAGAAAAATCAGCTTTCTTTTAATTCATTCAAACTTGTTTATTTGTAAACCATTATGTGAAAATCCCCTGTTATTTGCGTAAATGTTATTTGCACCTAAATTCACAACAATAGTCTGGACGGGAACCACACTAGTGGATTCTAAGGGGTGTCTAACACCTTCCCCTTAGAATAATTTCAAGCCCTTACCCAATCTCTGGTTACTCAAATCAAATCTCCTTGGTGTCCTAATGCACCCTAATCATTAGGTGGCGACTCTTCAAATCAAAACCGATTTCGCGAGAAAAAGGGGGCGCGACTGCATGGCGACTCTGCTAGGGATTTTTAGGCTTTTACCATTTCAGACTATTATTGCGAATTTATGCTTCTTTATGTGCAAGTATTTTTTTATTTCTTTTAAGCACTCAATTTCCTTTTCAACTACAAAACTGACTTGTCTTTTTGTTTCTTTCCCTTTTGCTTTCCTTTACTACTGCTTTAAATTATGAAACTGTTGTATTTACTGCTTTCTTAAACGTGCAAATACGTGACAACATGCCTTTAGTTATTGCTTAATCATGCTCAACATCATATTCCACTCGTGCCAAACAAATCCTATAGCAACGCTTATAATGAGTGGTTGCGCTCTTCCGATATTATCACCCCCTAAATCGGAAAAGGCATATTTGCGGTAAAACCAGTCGATCAACGGTGTAGTCAACGGTTCTGCGCCTTTCCCCCTTGGGTTGTCCGCTCAAGGGTACCAGTCTAAAACCACATAGAAACCTTATTCCGTTTAAATTTTGCATGCATCATGGTAAAACCTAGCCGGATCAGTTATGTTGTCCATATAATGATCCTTTAAGATAGCCCTGTCCAAAGTCCACTAGGTTTCCCTAAAACCTAAAATGGACATTATCACGTTCTGTGCATTTATTTGGAGAACTAGATTGCTTCATGCTAATTGTTGATATTAAATAGTCGAGTCTGGTGGGGTAGGGTCTAACCCTTTTGTTTTGCAGAAAATGAGGCACGAGGTCCCCAGTTTCGGTACGATTAGCACACCCCCACTCTTGCTAGACTGGTGGAGGAGTCTTCCATCAAATGACCAAATCAATGAGTGGAAAGAGAGAGCCGCCAATGCTAGAAAAAAGTTGGAATACCTGGAATACAGTCTGTTGGAATTGGAAGGGAAAGTGGGGAAGAGAGTCACCGACTGCCAGAACTCTGAGGGAAACGAAGGAGTACACCTGGCAAAGGCATTTTTACTGGTGAACCTACACGAGCTGGAGGATTTGATCAATGAGAGCATTCAACCTGGGGAAAGTCCTTCTGGGACCAAGTGGATAGGAGTTTATTTTTCGCTTTACAAATGTAATAAGGCCAATGGCCATTAGTGATTTTTATTTCTTGCATATCTAGTGTCGTTTTGGGATTCGTCTATTTTTTTATCAATAAAATGAGGCATTTAGCATTCTATGTTCTCCAAATCAATTTATCGCTAGGCCTACCTCGGGCATAAAGAGGTTCCCAAATTAGGACACGATTTTACATTCTGCACTATGTGTTTAAATATTGCAACATTTTTTTTATGATCCTCACTGACTTGTTACCTTTTTGTTTTTACTTTATATTTATTTCCCCTCCGCAAAGGTTAGTTCGTGAACTCTGGCAACATCATCCTATTTCACAAGATCCAGGGGCCCTCCACCCACTCCTCCTCTCAGTCCCGTCAATAACAAGAACAAAGGGAAGATGGAAGATTTGAAAAACGCCAGAAAGGAAAGCTCAACTGAACGAGTAGAGGTCACTCATGGTCACGGTACTTTGGTTCCCAAGGAAAATGCATCCCAACTGGAACAAAAGCTGCTGAAATTTCAGGATGAACTTGATCAGGTCCGGAATCTGGCGAATCTATCATTTTCCCTCACTACTCCAGATATCAATTTCCCAAATGCTCAGAACCCTACACCTCCACGGAATATCCCAAAGCAACAAAACCATCCCGCTCCTCACCATCACTGCAACACATGCCATACCTCAAATAACACCCCACTGCTCACCCCAGAACTCCAAAACTCCACAAATGACCACTGTCACGCCCACCATAACACCCCCATCTACGTGGAGACTGTGCTGCACGCCACCCAGCCATTCTCAAGCACACCCGAGTCCAATGATAAGCACATGCTCATCAGTTGTGGCCGAAGAACTTAAAAGGTTGACTAGCAGAATTCAAGGCGTTGAAGGTAGTAAGGGAATTGAAGGGCTGAACTATGAAGATCTTTGCATACAGCCCGATGTCAAACTGCCCGAGGGGTACAAACCTCCTAAGTTCGAAATGTTTGATGGTACCGGAGATCCAAGGGTCCATTTGAGAACGTACCGTGACAAATTGGTTGGAGTAGGAAAAGACGAGAAAATCTGCATGAAGCTTTTTATGAGGAGCTTGAAGGGAGGTGCTTTATCTTGGTACATTAGCCAAGATCCAAAGATGTTGTCGAACTGGGTAAGCATGGCGTCTGGTTTTGTGGATAGATTCAGGTTCAACACGGAGAATGCACCAGATGTGTTCTACATTCAAAATCTAAAGAAGAAGCCCAAAAAGACCTTCCGCGAGTATGCTACTCGTTAGAGGTACGATGTTGCCAAGGTCAGGCCCGCCTTAGAAGAAGAACAAATGAACAAATTCTTCGTCCTGACCCAAGACCCACAATATTATGAGAGGTTGATGATGATCGAGGGCCATAAATTTTCTGACATTATCAAGCTAGGAGAAAGGATCGAAGAGGGCATCAAAAGTTGTATGGTTACGAATTTCAAAGCTTTGGAAGCTACAAACAAGGCCTTACAGTCAGGCGGTGTGTCCAAGAAAAGGGACGTTGGAGCCGTAATGGTGGCACAGAGAACCAAATCTCCCGTCAAATACCAAACATACCCAATGCCTCCACTCACATATCAGCCTACCCCAAACTACCAAGCACCCTCACCCTTTTACCAAACTCCTCCACTCACCTATTAATCACCTCCCACTTATCAGCCCACTTTCACCCAAATATTCCCAACCAACATATGTTTACCAAGCCTACAACACTCAACCATCCCACTACAAATCTCCTCCTCCACGCCAGAACTTCCCTAGACCTTGACCAAACTTTGACCGAAGACCCCCAAAACTGTATACGGCTATTGCTGAACCTATCGACCAGTTGTATGAAAGACTCAAAACTGCTGGTTACGCCACCCCTATCCCTGCTACTCATGAGAACTCTTCTGTCTACCGTGAAAATTGTAGATGGGATTCTAAAAATACGTGATCTATTCCCGAGCAAGTTTGAAGGGCGATTAATACTAAATATGGGGTAAAAAAGTAAAGATCGAGCTAGCCAAAAACAATGATCGAACCAGTTTGGGATGTTCCCGGGCTTAGGACAAGCCAGTAGATACCTCGGGGCCAGACCTCGAGCGTACCTCGAGCCTATCGAAGATTACCTTATCGAGGGTAATTGGGAAGGGGATAACAGATAAATATGAGCATACAAGGCTTTGTATCGTCAATCTTGAGCTAAATAACGAAGAATAAACGAAGAAACAATAAAATACCAAGGATGATCTCGAGATATATTTATTTGGCAAACCAAGAGAATAGCTATCAATAGATATGATTTAGAACCAGAGAGAGATTTAGAGAAAGGAATAGAGAGAATATTATTGCTTTCTTTGAAAGACAATTGGAGATGAGCTACAAGTTGTTGGTGACCCCTCTTTTATAGAAAGAAGGGGTGTGCAAACTTAATATGGAATAAACAATACAATAAAAGAATGAGATGTGACAACCTGCTTTTCTTAGGTTATAGGGGAGCTGACGTCGAGCCGTTTGGACAAGTCTCGTGGACCCCGGATACATCCCTCCGGGATATATTCGCCCATCAGGGTCTTAGCCGATGCCCGATCTGGGCAAGGCATCGGTTAGATCTCGAGGGAGGTGAACGAACCGAGATCCCGTGCCTTTGGGATTTGTTCTTCGAAGCATTATGTTAGGGAAAATTGGTCTCCCGCTTTCCCCGCACATACCTTCTCAGCGGGTTAATCCAAATAAGTCCTGTGCATACCATTCTGGCATGAAAGGACACACTATTGACGAATGTCGCGCTCTGAAAGATAAGATCCAGACTTTAATTGATAACAAGATTATTATGGCAAAGGAGCCTGCTCTGAATGTCCGTAATAACCCTCTACTAGACCACAAGGGTGGAGGCGTTCACATGATTGAAATAGAGGATGATTGGGATCCGAAGGGATCGATAGGTTTGATCAGAGAAGGTGACGATCCAAAGAAGCCAATAGTCACCCTAAATCTGATCGTAGTCCAGATTTAGCCCTCTGGGGATGCCGAGGAAAATATGTCCATGCCACTTGAGTTTGAAGCACCGTCCTCTACAAAGACGCCAGCACCGATTGAGGTTGAATTCGTGTCTCCAGCAAAGGCACCTACACCATTCGAGGTTGCAGTTTTACCGCCCAAGGTGCAGGCTCCGTTCGGAGTAAAGATAGCCACGCCAATTCCAGTGGCAATTTCAGCGATAACACCGTTCCATACAAAGGCTACACCATGGAACTACACAGCCGAGGCAAGAAGAAAAGGGAAGGTCAAGTTCGGGGAAGCTGTTCCGGCACAGGGTATGACGAGCACTGGTAGGGTTTATACCCTGGAACATGTGGTTGAGTCAAGCAAGAACGCCTCTAGCCGGCCAACCATCACCAAAACCGGGCCCAAGGATCTCTAGAGAAAGATACAAGCCAAGGAATACTCAGTCATTGACCAACTGAACAAAACACCGGCGTAAATTTCTATCCTTGCTTTGCTGCAAAGTTCCGATACACACAAGAAAGCCCTGTTAAGGGTGTTGAGTGAAGCATATGTGCCAAGCAACATCACCGGCGGAGAGATGGCTAACGTGGTGGGACAGGTATTGGAAAGTCACAAGATCACTTTTCATGAAGATGAGCTGCCACCAGAAGGGTTGAGTCACAACAAGGCATTTCACGTCCCCGTGCAATGCGAAGATTATTTTATCACCAGAGTCCTGATTGATGGGGGATCCAGCCTCAGTATTTGTCCGTTGGTAACACTCAGGACATTGGGAAAGGGACTACATGAGATCAAGGACGGGGCCATCAACATAAAAGCTTTCGACGGTTCCCAAAGGTCCACCGTTAGGGAAATTAGTCTGTGTTTGCAAATGGGACCTACTTGGTTCGATGTTGATTTTCAAGTGATAGATGTGCCGGTATCTTACAATCTACTGTTGGGACGACCTTGGATTCATATCGCTGGGGCCGAAGCGTCAACACTACATCAGGCAGTGAAGTTTGAGTGGAACCACCAAGAGGTGATCATTCACGGCGACGGTAGCAATCCTATATACAGTCGCCCGACCATCCCAACAATCGGAGGCAGGAGAAATATAGGCGGGGAGACTTATCACCACATCGAGCGAGTCAATGCCGTTAACAAGGACAAATGATGGGACAACAAAATTGAAAGCATATTGAACTGGAGCAGATACGATCCTGACAAAGGGCTTGGCAAAAACCTCTAGGGAATCGCTATGCCTATCAAATTAAAAAAACATGGCACCACCTTCGGGCTGGGATATGAGTACACATGGGAGGAATTCAACAACTGGTCGCCACCGTGTCATGGTCCTTACTACCCATTGGAGCAGTCGATACCACGCTTGGAGTAGACTTTCCAAACGGCTGATGTTATCTATGGGTCAGATGAAGAGGAAGCACTGGTAGCAATGAGGAATTTGTTCCTGGAAGACGATGATATAGATTGTTGTGTCATTTTTGAGGAGGAAGGGGAGGAAGGACCTTCCATATAGGCTGTAAGCAGAGGAGCATGCCTCAATAACTGGACCATCAAAACCACCAGAGCCCCGCGAGCCTCGGGGTAGCAAAGCTGAACAAGCACCATGCACTATCTTTTATTTTTACTAGTTGACTTTCCTTTCGCATTTTTTTAATTTCGCAATAAGATCTTCAATGTTCAAAAACAGTTATGGAATTTATCATAACATTTCGATTTTCCTTATTAATCAATACTCTTATTATTTTCTCTCGGTACATTACTTATGCAGCATTACTATTACTCACCTTGATGAACCAATGACTGTGACATGCAATGAGACAACGCAACAAACAGACACAGACTCAGAGGAAGATGACATACCGGAACAGATTGTCAAGGAAGTTGAGAGTTTTGAAAACAGACCGAAGTCCAACATGGACGAGACTAAGATTGTTAACCTGGGAGATGCAGCAATGTCAAAGAAACACGAATCAGCGTTCACTTATCACCGTCAGAAAAGGAAGAGTACACATAATTTCTAAGAGAATACGAGGACATATTCTCCTAGTCGTACAATGACATGACCGGTCTAGGTATATCTATTGTGGTACACAAACTGCCAACTGATCCGACATGTCAACCGGTAAAGCAGAAGCTCAGAAAATTCAAACCTGACATGAGTTTGAGAATCAAGGAAGAAGTCACCAAGCAGGTGAAAGCCAGAGTTCTTAGGGTAGTGGAATACCTAACGTGGTTAGCCAATATCGTGCCAGTACCAAAGAAGGACGGGAAGGTTAGAGTCTGTGTCGACTACCGGGAGCTCAACCGGGCCAATCCAAAAGATGACTTTCCTTTGCCGAACATACACATCCTGATCGACAATTGCGCGGAGCACGAATTGCAATCATTTGTGGATTGTTTCGCTGGTTATCATCAGATTTGGATGGATGAAGAAGATGCTGAGAAAACGACTTTCATTATGCCGTGGGGAATGTACTGCTACAAGATGATGCCGTTTGGGTTAAAGAATGCAGGGGCCACCTAAATGACGGCTATGACTACCATTTTTCATGATATGATACACAAGGAGATCGAGGTATACGTAGATGATGTTATCATCAAGTCCAAGAAGGCCACTGATCACATGGAAGATTTGAGGAAGTTTTTCAACAGGTTACAGAGATACAACCAAAAACAAAATCCTGCAAAATGTGCATTTGGGGTTCTTGCTGGGAATTCACCAAGTGGGTCGAAGCAGCATCCTACAGGGCAGTGAGTAAGAAAGTCGTGGCAGACTTTGTCCGCGACCGTATTGTTTGTCGATTCGGTATCCTAGAGTCGATCATCACTGATAATGGCTCCAACCTCAACAGTGACTTGATGAAAGCTATGTGTGAAACCTTCAGGATCAAACACAAGAATTCCACAGCCTACAGGCCTCAGATGATTGGAGCCGTAGAAGCCGCCAACAAGAATATCAAGAAGATATTGAGGAAATTGATAGAGAAGCATAAGCAGTGGCACCACTCTCCGCACATCAACCGAGGCAACCCCTTATATGCTGGTTTATGGTACTGAAGCCGTCATTCCCGCCGAAGTAGAAATCCCTTCCTTGAGGATCATAAAAGAAGTTGAGATCGATGACGCAGAATGGGTGAAAAGTCATTACGAGCAGCTAGCTCTTATAGATGGAAAAAGAATGAATACAGTCTGCCACAATCAGCTTTGTCAGAATAGAATGTCCAGAGCCTTCAACAAAAGAGTCAAGCCAAGACAGTTCACACCGGGGCAGCTGGTGTTAAAGAAAATTTTCCCGCATCAGGATGAAGACAAAGGGAAATTCTCTCCTAATTGGCAAGGTCCATATATGGTTCACCGGGTTCTGACAGGAGGAGCCCTCATACTTGCAGAAATGGACGGGGAAGTTTGGTCAAAACCAATCAATTCAGATGCAGTCAAGCACTACTATGTGTAATCTTTATGCTTTCCTTATATGATGTAATTTGAACTACGTCTGACCCGATTCCCGTTTAAGAGGGGATACGTAGGTAGCCTTATGGGTTCGGTCACAAATCAATAAAATATTCATTTCCCCCGCAATTGGAAACTGGGGCAGAATTTAGAGGAGGACCCTCAAAATTTCGAAGTAGCTTCAGGAAGTCATCGCAAGCAGCCGACAGAAGCATCAACCCATTAAACTGGGGCAAAATTTTGAGGAGGACCCTCAAAATTCCGTAGCGAGAGAGGTCGCAATGTCTTGAGCCACGTCACAGTCGTCGGTTCATCTAAAAGTTGTTCTTTAGTTATATACTTATGTCATATCTTTTGTACAAATTCATCCATATTTATTGCTAAAATTGCTTCGTTTAGCCACGCTACCCCAATAATACGCACAGTATCACCATATCAGAGCCGAGCAGGTCAAGCATAGCCAGAGGGGATGCAAACTAACCTCCCCCTCTACAAAACTCACGACTTTTCTTTGGATGCAGACACTTGGATTGCGAAAGCATCTTACATACTATACAATCACGAGACAAACATTGTTCAGGAACACAACTCTTAGGATTGTTGCACTTACCCGCATTTGCTATCCACGCACGCCGTTGATATTCCATATAATACAATTTCCCAAGCGGTGACAACATCGTAACTTACTATCAACTAAGAAACTCTGTTACCATTTGCCACTTCATCTGCATTTTTTGCATTGCATAAGGCTACCATTCTTCATTCCGAGACTAAACACTGTCTCCATCTGCATTTTCTGCATTGCATAAGGCTACCATTCTGCCTTCCAAGACTAAACACTGTCTCCATTTGCATTTTCTGCATTGCATAAGGCTACCATTCTGCCTTCCGAGACTAAACACTGTCTCCATCTGCATTTTCTGCATTGCATAAGGCTACCATTCTGCCTTCCGAGACTAAACACTGTCTCCCTCTGCATTTTCTGCATTGCATAAGGCTACCATTTTGCCTTCCGAGACTAAACACTGTCTCCATCTACATCTGAATAGCTGAAATATCGCCACCTTATTTACATTTGCATGGCTGAAATATCGCCACTTTATTTACGCTTGCATGGCTGAAAGATCGCCACTTCATTTACATTCGACGGCCGAAAGATCGCCACCTATTGCATCTCATGGGTTGAAAGATCACCAAACGCTGCATCTCATGGGCTGAAAGATTGCCAAATTATCCGAGGGCGTTATTGTTCTGAGGCACCATTTGCATAGCCCGAGAACACCATGCCATGGCCTGAGGATCCCTTTAATCTTTTGCATATCATTATTCAAAGGCATCATGGTTCGGAGGCATCATCCTCACAGCCCGAGAGCATCATTTCATGGCCTGCGAATACTTTATCTTATACGCTTCATGGCTCAGGACGTCATGGTCTGAGGACATCATCCTAACCGTCCAAAGACAACATTCATGGTCCGACAGGAACTTGCATCACGTTTAAATCTATGAACAATCTATGTCTGTATTTGTTTATTTGCAGGAAAGCCGGCAAGCAACGGCCATCTCGACAGGAGCGATTCCGCTCCAATTCCCCGTAGCCCTATCCTGAATATTGCGTCTGTGCTTGAAAAGTCTACATCGGTATACTCCACCGATGGATCCTGAACTACATATGGCCTGATTCCTGTAAGACCAGGGATATGTAGGCAGCTCAGAAGCCATAGCACGGCCAAACCTCTTCAAACCATTTTGTTCGGTCAAAATTGGCCATCATATCTTTACCGGACAACTCTTTCATCCTTCCCGGGTAAAGAGGGGCAGCTGTTGATACCCAATTTATCCCTGTATTTTTTTATTATAAGCAAAATACCTTCAAAATAGCCTATATATGCCTGCATAAGTTTATCCCAAGGTTACATAATTTATCCTTAATTTTTCAATGTTTTTTAAACAAGTTTACTGCCATATTTTGTCAAGAAAAACTCAATAATTGTCCCCAAATTATCATTTTTGGCGACTCATTTATTGGATTCTCGTGTTTATACTAAAATATAGCTAAGATATTTTTTATACATACTTTACAAATTCATTTATTATGTTTTAAGGATAAAATTGCATAATTGCAATATTATCCATTTTTTAGGTTTAAATTCGTCTCGTGTTTATAAAATGGGATTTTTATATTTTATATTAATAATTTATATATTATAAATCTTTTTAGTTCTTTGAATTAGTTTTTCATAAATTTATTTACTATTTTCTATAAATTAAATGAGAAAAAGGGCTATTTAACTTATAGCCAGATTTTGGCTTTCTAATCTAGCATAATTAAACCAGCCCATATCCCCTAATTACACAAGCCCAAAGACCCAAACCCAAATCCTAAATCTACCCGACCCAATTCGGATTAAATCTTGGCCGTTGATCAATTTTGATCAATGGTCCAGATTCGTTCTTACCAAACAACCCCCCCCCCCCCAAACCCTTCTCATTCCTCACTCGACAGACTCTCATCTCTATCTCTCTATCTCTGGTTCTCTCTAGAACCTTCCCCCTTCCGCTCTGCTCCGATGAGCTTCACTAGCCTTCTCTGGTCACCTCCTGGCCTGAATCCATGGTGGTCTCACCACCTACCAGCCTTCTATGGTTCCTATACGCTTGGTTGCTGAAGTTTCAAGGAATGACCACAAAGAAGCTGGGTCCAGACCTTGCGTGATTCAAGTTCTATGGCCGTCTCCGGCCTTGATCCGGCAAGCCACGTCTGTTCGAGCCTGACCTGGACCCCTCCTGTTTAGATCAACGACTATCCAAGCCTCTCTCACCGTTTGGGTTCCTCTGAAACCCTAGCTTTTGAGGTTCTTCTATTTTTTTTAAATCTGTGCTAGATCCGTGTTTTCCCTGACTTTCAAACGATTTCTTGATATTTTTTTTCAAAAACTATGCTTTCAAAACCTTTATATTTGTCGATCTAGGGTTCTGAGTTATTTAGAAGTTTCTCGGATTTTCTTTTTTCTTTCTCTTGTGTGTTTCTTCTACTATGTTTCTTCTACTGCGTTCTTTGTGTGTTTCTTCTAATATGTTTCTTGTTAAGATTCTTCTACCATGTTCTTATCAGTTTCCTCTACTGTGTTTTATATGTTTCTCTTACTGTGTTCTTATTAAGTTTCTTCTACTATGCTTCTTTATACGTTTCTCATACTGTTTCTTATTAGTTCTTGCTACCATGTTTCTTCGAGTTCTTCTACTGTGTTTCGCATGTTGTTCTTTTACTATGCTTCTCATGAGTTCCTGCTACTGAAAGATCATGTTAAAGGTCTCAGTTCCTTTCCGAGACCTCTGAACCTGTTTCCAATATTATCTTTTTCCTTGATTACTTGTCCTCTCATCTCTGCACTTGATTGATGGTAAAACCCTAGAATTTGGGGGTTCATCCGAGTTTTGAAACTATTGGCTAGTTGATATGCTTGCTCCTCATCTTTGAAAGTGTTGGATTTCGAAAACCCTAACAATTTCGATTTTCTGAATTCGTTTCATCTGTTGCTCAACTGAGTCTTGAAATCATTGTTTCAACCTCTGTTTCTTTAAGCAATTCTGATTCTCTGCTAAACTCTTCTATGGTCCTTATACTAGACCCTTTGTATGCTATTTGATATTATCTCTCTTCTACATTGCTGACCTATGTGACTACCATTTTGCAATGGCATGAATTTTTCTTTGCCCTAAATTCAGCTTAGCATGTTTGTGTGATTTTTATATGTGCTGAACTCCCCTCTAAAATGGCTTTCAATTTTGATTAATTTCATACTTCGTTTGTATAAGTTTGATTGATTTATTTCCTTGTTTGCTGATTTCCCTGTTACTCGATTTAAGTCAAAAACTATCCTTAGCTTTTCTGACATGGTTCATTCATGGACCAGTGATTGCAAATCTCTGACTCCTTGATTCGCTATCTATTAATTGATTTTCTACCTTATTTATGTAACCGTGTATTTTAAAATTCTGCCCTTAAATAAACTCCTATGTATTTACCCCTAATTGCCTACTTTGCACAAGATGCTTGTTTGATCTCTTTCCTTAAATAATATTCTTGCTCATTACCGCTTAAGTCTGAATTCCTTAATTAAAGGAAGTCTTGAACTGATTGATTTTAATTGATACAAAGTTCCTTAATTGTTTTCTTACCTTATTTTCTACCTGTTTTTTTCGCACTATAAATACACGACTCTTTTATTAACAAAACATCTATCACTCATAGTCTTTCTGAGCATACAGTTACACTCAAAAGTAATCTCTCTTGTTGCTTGTACTATGGCCTGTTTACAAGACCTGTTACTTGCTTCCTCTCTATTTGTTTCTTTGAAACTGGTATGTCCTGATTTAAGGCTTTCCGCACCACAACAATGTGTTCATTTACTATCTTTATATCCATATCTACTTAATGCTTATGTATAGTTCCACACTTGCTCTAGTATGCTGGTTTATTTCCGCCTGTTCTACTATGAATCCAAAACCCCTACCCCCTATGAGTCTAAGCTATGGTTTAGGGCATGACAATACTGCATGTTATTGTCCATGAATCAAACATGATCCCCTGGGATCTGAGCCTCTAATAGTATGTGTTCTGGCAGGCTTATAGGTGTGCTAGCACTCTCCATTGTAGGGCATGCCTAAAGTCTGCCCTTGCCTAAGCAATAGGCTCTTTACCATCTCCCTATCCCCCTGAACCCCTTATGTGTGCTTATTTGTGGCTGTTTCCTTTCCCTTTCCCCTTTTAGCATTCTGTTCTACACTTGCACACTTTCTTAGTCTCTAAGTTCAGTCCCCTCCCTCTTGCGAGCCTTGCCTTGGGACCCCTTTGAGTTCCCTCTAAACTTGGACACTTGAGGGCTGGCCCTTCCACACTGCACTTGTCCCTGTTCTAATAATACATTTGGGTGTGAGCATTGCCCGGAGTCCCATTGAGGCTCTTAGGGAACTCTGACACACTCTAATGGGAGAAAGGCTTTGGATCATGATCTCTTGGAGTAGGTTTATCTCATATTTTAGACATGAAGTATGAATCAGGCTCTCCTTGGTTGTACTTTTATTTATTTGTTTTCTGATGTATCATATAGGGTAGATACCATGTCTATAGGTGTTTTGAAGGCAGTTCTATACGCCCAGAGTGCATCATCTAGCTTTTTCGCCCAATAAGTTCTTGTGGCGTTCACAGTCTTGGTTAGCACACTCTTTATTTCTCTGTTGGACACTTCAACCTGCCCACTAGTCTGAGGATGATATGGGGTAGCCACCTTATGGCGTACATCATACTTTGCAAGCAACTTATCGAAGGCTCTATTATAGAAGTGGGTGCCTCCGTCACTGATAATCGCTCTTGGTGTCCTAAACCGGGTGAATATATTCTTCTTCAAAAATCACACAACCGCTCTCGCATCATTAGTGGGCAATGCTACAGCTTCAACCCATTTGGACACGTAATCCACAGCAACAAGTATGTACTTATTGCCAAAAGAGCTGACGAAGGGACCCATGAAGTCAATCCCCCAAACACCAAACACCTCTACCTCTTGAATCGGGTTCATAGGCATCTCATGGCGACGGAAAATGTTCCCGGTCCGTTGACATTCATTGCAGCCCTTCACCCATAGGTATGAATCTCTAAACACTGTTGGCCAAAAGAATCCGGCCTGTAGCAGTTTCGCAGCTGTCCTGACCCCTCCAAAATGTCCTCCATATGCTGATGTGTGACAAGCCTGCAAAGCAGAAGATTGTTCTATCTCGGGGACACACCTCCGAATCATATTATCAACACATATTCTAACCAAATAAGGCTCGTCCCAATAATACATGTGGCAATCACGGTAAAACTTTTTCTTTTGTACAAATGAAGGGTCATGGGGAACTATACCACATGCCAGGTAATTTGCAAAGTCTGTATACCATGGCGCTTCCTCAAGACTAGCTGCAAGCAGCTGCTCGTTTGGAAAGGTTTCCAGAATCTCTTCGTCGTGATAGATGATCCGCGACTTGATTTTTTGTGCCCTTACGGTCACGAATTTCAAGGTCAAATTCTTGCAACAGCGGCACCCAACGAATCAGGTGCGGCTTAGACTCCTTCTTCTCAATTAGGTACCTGAGAGCTGTATGGTCAGTGTATACTATTACCTTGGAGGCAATCCGATATGATCGGAACTTGTCGAAAGCAAACACCACTGCTAACATCTCCTTCTCCGTCACAGTGTTGTTGAGCTGTGCACCACGTAGAGTTCTGCTTGCGTAGCAAATCGGGTGCATCAGCTTATCCTTTTGCTGCCCCAAGACTGCTCCTATGGCATAATCGCTTGCGTCACACATGAGCTCAAATGGTTTCTCCCAGTTGGGTGCAACAATGATGGGTGCAGTCACCAACCTCTTCTTTAATTCCTCAAATGCCAACCTGCAATCATTAGAAAACACAAAGGGCTGATCCTTTTCAAGGAGTTTGCATAATGGGTTAGCGATTTTGGAAAAATCTTTTATGAAACGTCGGTAGAACCCGGCGTGTCCAAGGAAACTTCTCACCGCCTTGACTGAAGTGGGCGGTGGTAGCTTTTCAATCACGTAAACCTTAGCATGGTCGACTTCAATTCCTTTCCTGGACACTCGTTGCCCCAGGACTATCCCTTCATGTACCATAAAATGGCACTTCTCCCAGTTTAGCACTAAGTTCGTCTCCACACATCTTTTAAGCACTCTCATTAAGTTGTGAAGACAGTCTTCGAATGAATCTCCCACCACAGAGAAACCATCCATAAAGACCTCCATAATATCCTCCACCATATCTGTGAAGATGGCCAACATGCACCGTTGAAATGTCGCTGGTGCATTGCAAAGCCCAAAAGGCATTCTCCGAAAGGCAAAGATGCCATACGGACAGGTGAAGGATGTTTTCTCTCTATCTTCGGGGGCTATTGATATCTGATTGTACCCCAAATATCCATCCAAGAAACAGAAGTGCGATCGCCCGGCCAACCTGTCCAACATTTGGTCAATGAAAGGCAAGGGGAAATGGTCCTTCCGGGTGGCTATGTTCAATTTTCTGTAATCCACGCAAATTTTCCATCCCGTGACTGTACGAGTTGAGATCAACTCATTGTTCTCATTTTGCACAACAGTCATTCCCCCCTTTTTAGGCACACACTGGACAGGGCTAACCCAATTTATATCAGAGATGGGGAAGATGATTCCCGCATCTAACCATTTGATCACCTCCTTCTTTACTACCTCTTTCATGTTCGGGTTCAGCCTTCGTTGATGTTCTCTGGAAGGTTTGTGCCCTTCTTCCAAGAGAATCTTATGCATACAGAAGGCCGGGCTGATACCCTTAATGTCTGCCATGGTCCAGCCAATGGCAGTCTTGCTTTCCTGCAGTACCTGTAAGAGCTTTTCTACCTGCACATATAGCAAACTGGATGATATAATAACAGGCAAAGTAGAATCAGGGCCTAAGAAAACGTACCTGAGGTGATCTGGGGGTGGCTTCAGCTCCTGCTTGGGTGGTTCCTCTATTGATGGCTTTGCTGGAGGTGTAGCCCTTTTTTCTAACTCAAGGGACTCGAACTGAGGTTCCTTTTTCCAGAATCCTTGGCCTTCAAGTGCCATGACCTATTCAACTAATCCTTCACCATCCATCTCTTCTAAATTTGTCAGACATGCCTCTAATGGATCTTTTATAGTCAGGGTCACATCATCTTCTTGCAGTATCACATCTACTGCCTCCACTAGAGAGCAATTAGCATATTCGCTGGGCCTCCTCATAGATTGCCGAACATTGAAGATGACTTCTTCCTCATTCAGTCTCATTTTTAATTCCCCAGTCTCACAATCGATCAATGCTCTTCCAGTGGCCAAAAATGGTCTACCCAAAATGAGAGGTATCTCCTCATCTACCTGACAATCCAGAATAACAAAGTCTACTGGGAACACAAACTTCCCCACTTGCACCAACACATCATCAAGAACACCAGTTGGCCTTTTCACCATGCGGTCAGCCAGCTGTAGTAGCATCGAAGTCGGTCTAGCTCTGCCAATGCCCAGCTTGGTGTACACTGCCAGCGGCCTCAAATTTATGGTGGCTCCCAAATCACATAATGCCTTTGCAAAGGCATAATTCCTAATTGTGCATGGGATAGTGAAGCTACCTGGATCAGACATCTTTTTAGCCATCGGTCTTGTTACGACTGCGCTACAGGTCTATGTCAGAGTCACGGTGGACAGATCCTGAAAATCAAACTTCCATGACATTAGATCATTCATCATCTTGGCATAACTGGGAATCTCCCTTAGAGCATACATCAGCGGAATATTCAACTGAATTTGACGCAGCATCTCCGTGAATTTCTTGTATTGGTCTATTTTCTTTTGTTTTACTAGTCTTTGAGGGAAGGGTGCACGTGTCACCCTTTATGCATTGCTCGGTGGCTTCTCTCTGCTGGAGTTTTCTGGCACAAGAGGTGCCCCTTGCTCTGCAGCTTGTTCATTCACCTTCTCCTTTCCTTTTGCATCATGACTCTATTCAACCACTACTTCAGTTGGCTCTGTTGTTTCATCTATCTCTAACGGAATTGGAGTGGCAAGTGTATCGTCCTTGTTGGTTTGTATAATTCATTGCTCTCTGTCTAAGTCTCTCCCATTCTGGAGGGTCACTGCCATCACCTAATTCGGGTTTTACTCCTTGGGGTTTATATTTGTGTCTGCAGGCAAAGTTCCCTGAGGGCGGTTGTTTAGAGCCATGGACAGCTGTCCTAGCTGCGTTTCAATGTTCTTTATGGCTGAATCATGCACTGCCAACTTTTGCTGCACTTTATTATTTTTCCCAATGAGTTGCTGAAGCATACCCCTAATTTCTATCATGTTGTTATCTTGTTGAGGAGGTGGTTGATATGTTAGTTGCTGCTGATTTTGCTGTGGATAGCCCTGCGGTTTCTGATACGGTACTGGCACCATTTGGTTTTGAGGGTGCATATCCCCAAGCTGTTGCATGTTTGGCCTGTACTACTGATTTTGTGGCGGTCTCCACTGCTGTCCTCCCTGTCTCTGACCCCCAAAGTTGTTGACATAATTCATATCATCTCTTGCCCCTTGATTTTCACCTTCCCCGCTCCATGAACACACATAAGACTGATTAATACAAGGTGTACACAGTCCTCCATTTGTAGTATCAACAATGTGCACCTATTTTTTACCCATCTCATCAATCTTCTTTGTCAATATGCTCATCTGGGTCATGAGTGTGGCCATGTTCTCTGCATGCGAATTATTTGGGTCAAGAGGACTGAATGCACTAGGGGTGCCAGTGTTGTACCTCTAGTCATCCACCCTGAATTTTCTGACATCTTATCAAGAAGGATTTTGCACTCGGTAAATGTCTTACTCAACAATGCACCTCCTGCTGAAGCATCCACATTTGCTTTTAAATTGTCAGCTAGCCCCATGTAGAATCTCTGGCCGAGCATCTAGTCTGGAATGCCATGGTGAGGACACTTCACTAGCATCCCTTTAAACCTTTCCCAGGTTTCTTGCAAGGACTCAGTGGGCTGCTGCTTATACTGCATTATTTCATCAATCTGTCTTGCAGTCTTGTTTGGCGGATAGAACATGTTTTGGAACTGCTTGACTAATTCCTCCCAGGTGGCAATGGAATTGATAGGGAGTGAATTTAACGAATTCTGAGCTTCCCCGGTCATAGAGAATGGGAACAGTAACAGCTTGATAGCTTCTGGGGTCACATTTTAGTTGCCTTTGGGTCACACAAATTGACAGAAAATTTTTCAGGTGCTGCTGAGGATCTTCAATTTGTGACCCGGAGAACAATCCTTTATTCTGCAGTAGATACAGCATATTGTTGCTTATCTAGAAGGTCTCCGCTTGAATTGCGGGCACAACTATGGCAGTGGCCAAGTTATCAGCTGTGGGCTGTGCCCAGTCATAAAGTGCAGCTTCGGGCACAAGAGGTGCCACTATTCTTACGTTGGGGTTTGCTGGCAGATCCCCAACGTTTCCAACCCATGTCAAATTCGAGCTGGTGTGATTGTTGTGATTGTTGGAGTCCTTGTTGGCACGGTTCAATGCCCTGAATTTTTTCTCGGGGTCTGAGAGTCCTTCTAGCAGTTCTCCAGTCCTCGAAGAACTTCTAGGCATACACCTGATTTCCACAAGAGTTCAAACGTTAGAATTTCAATGAATAGATTGGGTATAGAGAAAACTGACTACACTAAGAATGTTTTGTACTTCTTTCAATGGTAATTGATAACACCATTAACTTCCCCGACAACGGCGCCAAAATTTGATCACGCCCAACTATGCCGTATAAAAAGACACGCGGACGTTGCAACTATAGTCTGGGTATTTAGGCGAAGAGTCGAACCCACAGGGAATTAACCTATCATTTACTTTCTTTGGATGTGCTCAATTATATGGAATCAACTTCCCCAAACTTTATAAACCATTTTTAATGGTATTACTAATAGCTAAGACTGAAAGTAAATAGACAGTTGAAAACTAAATATGCTTGAGTTGTAAACAATTATGAGAAGGTTCTACGGTTATAATTTCCCCTATTGATCGAATCACTTACGGTTATGTTTCATATATATTAACCAACATATCTCTATCAATCATGAGCACTCTCTTTACTGTAAATCTCTCCCGGGTAATCACAATAATTTACTAAACGCACTCTCCCGAGATGCGCTAGCTAGCTTAGTTTATTACAGCTCACGTTAAATTGCACCCAAGGCTTCGTTATCCCTAATCCCGCCTTTAAACCCGCAGCTATAGATCCTTCTTATACTTTGGGAGTGATGTTGTTCAACAACTACCTAAATATGCACTCTCTCCTGAGTTATGCACACTAAATAGGCACAACTAATTGAGGATCCTATCAATTAACTACAACAAACACGTAGTTGAACAAATAGAGATTAAATTGGCAATCTATATTAACATAATCAATATGTGCATCCTTCAATAGGTTCCATCAAAACCCTAGACAAAGGATTTAGCTACTCATAACAACGTAGGATAAAAGTATTAGATTATTCATAATGCAAAAATTGCAAGAAAATAAAAGAGATAAAAGAACTATGATGTTTTGGGTGATCTCTCACACTTGTTCTTCCTCCAAAAGTATTCTCAAAAACAAGCTTAAACTATTTTGGACGAGTTTCTATAGCTTATAAGGGTTTTACAAAAGTTTCCCCGAATTGACACTTTGGCCCCCAATTTTCAAATACGTGAACAGTTCACCGCGGCCTCGGCATGGACCACGGTCAACCGCGGTGAACACTGCCTCGTTTGTTTTCTCTGTTTTGTCTCCGCGCTCTGCACCGCGGTTCACCGCGGTCGCTGTGGACTTTTTTCCAGTCATTTTCTTTTGCTCTTTGTGTTCGGGTGCTTCTTGAGTGGGTGTTTTCTTCACATTATTGCCTCCAAACTCTTCATGTTGCTTCCTCACATATAATATTCCCTGCGAAACCAAATATCACTATTTAAAGCATTTTCTTGGCAATTTACCTTATAAAACAACAACAAAGCATGAGCAATTAAGGTGTAAATATCAACTATATAGCCTACTACCAATATCATGTTCATAGGTCTTAAACAAATTTTCCGCACCTAGATATAATGTTCATAGGGATTAAACATTCAACTGCACCTAGATATCATGTTCATAGGTCTTAAACAAATTCTCGCACCTATGTATCATGTTCATAGGTTTAAAACGAGTCTTCTGCATTTTTTTTATTCCATGTCTGCAAAGGCTTAAAATCAATTACGCGTAGAAAGCATGTCTATAGAAACTCCTACTCGAATCTGAGCTGCTTCATTCATGCATAGAGCTAAAATCAGTAATAACGGGTACTGTCAGTTGCAAAACTTATAACCTTCGTTAAAACTTGCTTTTCTTTTAATATCTGACTACCCCTTTTAACCAGCATGTTTCAAACCTTGCTATTTCCTTGCTTCATGAATTTAATAGATACAATGCCTGTAGGATCCTTGCCCAACACTTAGGCAAGCCTTAGGGTAAAGTTTTAAGCTAAATCAGTTTCTGTTAATAACTACAACCACCTGGCAGGCCTGATTTGGGCTTCTTATCTGAATTATGTAATAAATCAGTCCGCCCCAACCTTTATGTTCTTTCATGTTTAGTATTAATCAGACCCTAAACAGTATGTGTAAGTCATGCTAATTACGTGTTCCTTTATTTAGAGGGAATATATTTGAGCCTTTGCTTGTTATGTGCTTTCCCCCAACTTGCTATACATGTTTTGTGTGTCGCCTTAGAATTTTTTCCTTTGAAACTACAAATAAGCCTAACATCCCTCCCCATTTAGGATTAGTAGTCCCAAATGCCTCCGGGACTGATAGGATTGGGACGGGTAATAGCATGCAATAAGTCATGCGTAGCCCCTCATTGAGGAGACCGGGCATTGTGTGGGGTGATCCATAATATTAATAAACCTAGGACCCCCCTTTCCCTTTGTTTCTTTNAAAATCAGCTTTTCTAATTGTTCTTTCAAACCTTGCTTACTTTCAAACCTTTATGTGATAAAATTCCCTCTTATTTGAGCCCGATTTGTCTCTATGCTAATTGAACCCAAATTCACAATAATAGTCTGGCCGGGAACCACATTAGTGGATTCTGAGGGGTGCCTAACACCTTCCCCTTAGAATAATTTCAAGCCCTTACCCAATCTCTGGTTGCTTAAACCAAATCTCCTTGGTGTCCTAATGCACCTTAATCATTAGGTGGCGAGTCTTCAAATCAAACCCAATTCCCTAAAGGAATGAGTTGTCCTCCCAAATGTCATAAACCCGATTTCGCGAGAAAAAGGAGGCGCGACAGCGCTTCTTAGTGAACAACTTCAACATAGTAATTGGGCAACAGGAGATGATAGTTTGTGCCCGCTGAATAATACGAGAAACCCCTACCTCAAGGGGAGTTGCAAGTATTATTTATGTTGCACGGGGTCATCCATAGCAAAAACTAGACCCCCCCCCCCCCATCTTTTATCTATGTGTTTGTTATTTACCCTCAGTCACTTAACATAGATTGATGTAGTGGTAGTCAATAAGATTTGTGCTCATTATCATATATTTTAAAAAGATTCTTCGACTTCTAAATTTTCCTTTTTTATTTGATCACCTAGCCTAATTACCTAATCCATATAGTTTAAAGTTAGCTCGGGACCCACAATTGTGGACCTCGAAGAGTGCATAACACCTTCTCTTTGAGGTAATTTTAGCCCTTACCGGGTCTTTGGTAACGTTGACTAGTTAAAAATGAGTTATTTGCAAATAGGTTCCCTAACGCACCTCATGTAACGACCCGGCCGGTCGTTTCGAGAGTGGTAGCCCTGTTCCCCCATTTTTTGCTCCTTTTGTGTTCTACAGTTGTATTATGACTTACAAAGTTGGTTGGTTCAGGTCTAGAGATATTTAAGAGTGAATTGAGAAACTTAGTCTCCTAATTGAAAGCTTAAGTTGGAAAAGTTGACCGGATGTTGACTTATGTGTAAACGACCTCGAATTTGAAAATTGAGGGTTCCGTTAGCTCCATTAGATAATTTTGGACTTAGGAGCGCGTTTGGGTTGTGATTTAGAGGTCCGTAGTGGAATTATGTTTGAACTGGCGAAAGTTGGAATTTTGAAAAGCTTGAACGGGATTGGACTTTTTGATATCTGGGTCGGATTGGAATTTTGGAAGTAGGAGTAGCTTCGTGGTATCATTTATGACTTGTGTGCAAAATTGAGGTCAATCGGACGTGATTTGTTAAGTTTCGGCGTCGTTTGTAGAATTTGGAAATTTTGAAGTTCATTAGGCTTGAATCCATGTGTAATCCGTGTTTTTGATGTTGTTTGAGGTGATTTGATGATTTTACTAAGTTAGTAATAGGTTATAAAACTTTTTGGTATGTTTGGTTAAGGTCCTGGGGCCTCGGGTTTATTTTGGGTTATTAACAGACCAAGTTTGGTGAAGGTTGTTTTCTTCTGGTCTAATTGCACCTGCGAAGTGCGAACCGCAAGTGCGAGCCCGCAGAAGCGGGAAGGTTGCCGCAGAAGCGGGAGAGAGGGGTACTTGGCAGTGGCCGCAGGTGCGGGGTCTTTTCCGCACCTACGAGGTCGTAAAAGCGGGGATGTTGCGCAGAAGCGCTTCTGCAGAAGTGGGTAGGGAGCGGAGGTGCGGTAACTGGGAACTTGAGTGGTTTCCGTAGATGTGGATAATTTTGTGCAGGAGCGGTTCCGCAGGTTCGGATATATGGCCGCAGGTGCGAAAGGTCTGGGCAGAAACTATAAATACGAGATTTCGAGATTTTTCACCATTTTCATCACTTTGAGCTCGGACTTTGGAGATTTTTGAGAGGGTTTTTGAAGAGATTACTGAGGTAAGCCCCATGTGTTCATTTTTCTTCAATAATTAATTTCCCCACTGATTTTACACCTAGTTGGTGAGTTTTCGAGGTGAAATTAGGGGGTTTTAGGCTAGGAATTTGGAGAGTGAATTTTGGGGATTTGGATGACCAAATGGTGTCGGATTTTGGTAAATTTTATATGGTTAGACTCGTGAGTGAATGGGCTTTCGAGTTTTGTGACTTTTGTGGGATTTCGAGACGTGGGCTCGGGGGCCGGGTTTGAGCCGATTTTCGATTTTGAGCTATAATCTCTAATTTTTCTCGTGAAATTGATTCCTTTAGCCCGTCTTATTGTATTGTACTGTTTGTGGTTGGATTTGGGACATTTGGAGGCCGACTCGCGAGGAAAAGGCATTTTGGAGTAGAGTTTTACTCAGATTGAGGTAAGTAACAATAATAAATCTTTTCCTGATGGTATGAAACCCCGGATTTTGTGCCATGTGATTATTTTAGAGGTGATGCACATGCTAGGTGATGGGCGTGTGGGCATGCACCCAGGGGATTGTTACTTGGTCTGTCATGTGGAACTGTAAACTTGAATAACCTTCTATTAGCTATATGCTCTCTATGTGTTATAGAAATTTGGCTGTAAATCAAATTAGAAACCATGTTTAGGCTATGTGTTGGTACTGTTGGGACCCACAGAGTCCGTGTTACATGTTGAATTGCCTGCTAAAAGCTAATTGTACTCAGTCTGAGTTTATACAAGCATATCATATCTCAGTCTCTATTATTCTTATTGATACATCATGTTATTGCTGTTTGAGCTGATTTTCTTGATTTCTGAGAGCCCGAGAGACTGGAGAGATTGATGACAGAGTGAGGCCGAGGGCCTGATTGCAAGGATATTTATGGGATCAGGCTGCATATCGCAACATGTTTCGTTGATTTAAGCCATGATTGGCTTGATATAGCGTTTGGGCTGTAGGAACCCCTCTGTAGTCTGTACACACCCCTAGTGAGCGTAGGTACCTATTTGTTCGAGTGCCGAGTGCTGAGTGATTGTGCGGAATGAGTAACTACGAGGAATGAGTGATTTTGAGGTTTGAATGAATGGGAGGACTGAGTATTGGTTGCCCTGAGAGGCTGCATATGATTTCATTATTGATGCATATAGTTGCCCTATATCATTGTTTTGATAACTTCTGAAAGATGTTTTTTCCGGTTTTTACTTAAACTTGGCTTAAAAAACTGATTTCACTTGATTTTTACCGAATTTGGGAAGCATGTCTATTTTCCTTGCTAAGATTACTAAAAATGCATTATAGATGTGTAGCTTGTCACTATCTTTCAGCTACTTATTTATTGTTGTTACTTACTGAGTTGGTTGTACTCACATTATACCCTGTACTTCATTTGCAGATCCAGGAGTTTGTGGACGCGGAGGGTGTTGATAATTTCTCGTGGCTGACCGTTGGAGATAGCGAGGTAGCTGCCTAGCATTCGCAGACCCTGCTTTCTTCTTCCTTATCTTTCCTTTTAGTTGTATTTGTCTGTGATAGTCGTATTATTTTCATACTGGTTATGTTTAGATGCTCATGATTAGTGACACCCCGATGTTGGGGCTATTTATCCACACTTGTATTTTGAGTTTAAACCCTATTTTCGAAAACTCTACTTTATATTCGAACTTTTGAATTATCTTTATGTACAATATTGGAAGTGCTCTAAAAAATATCGGCTTGCCTAGTACCATCGATAGGCACCATCACGACAGGTTAGGATTTGGGTCGTGAAACCTCAAAACCATTAGGTGGCGACTCTTTTCTTTTAATACCCATTTAAAAGAGTTGTGACACGTCTAAACCCGATTTCACGAGAAAATGGGGCGCGACAATATGCATTTGAAAAATTAGCAGTTATTTTCCTACTTGTCCTCATAATGCTGCTCACAATTTAGCTATCTAGAGAAAGAATATTGAGGTCTTTAAATTTGATGGTAGATAGAAACAATGTTTAGATTGCTTTCTTATATACTGATTTTGGCTCTAACTGTTTTATGTTTTATCATTTTGATAGAGTTTGATATCCATGAGACAAGACGAACGTCTGAAACAAAAGAAAAAAAACAAAAACTCGACATGTATTGATGCTGGAACACTTGCCTAATTGGCATACCAAAAAACGCTTACCAGAAAAACAAAGTTCCAACTAGCTGTATATAGTCAAGTGAGGAGCATGAGCATCTGCCAAATTTCGTTGAAGACCATCAGATACTAACTGAAACAACCACCCCTGCAATAGAAATATTAAAGGAGCAAATGCAATTGAATTCTACAACTGTTGATGAACAAGAATAATGTGAACAACAAGGCAAGAATTTTCGTACACATACTGGCATTCTTTTTCAATTATAAAATTTAACTATATGTATTATGGTTATCTATGATATTATTATTGTAGGGTCTTCTTCTCAAAAAAGGAAAAGAGGTAAAACAAAGATTTTAAGTGTACATGGAAGGCATGACCGAAAATTAATTATAGTAAATGAGCACAATCAACCTGTTGGTCCTAGTAAAGATGTTGTGACAGAATTTGGCAGTTTCCTTGGCACATTGGCAAGGAATGTGAATCTTTCCCGTCTTGATATATATGATTTGAGGAAAATGGACACAAAAGATGATTTGTGGGTACATACCGAGGTTTGAAGTTTCTAGTTCAATTTTTGTTTTAGTATATTGAATACTTTTAAAACAATTTATATGAGAAATATGATATTCCTGACATTGCAAAAAATGGGTTTTGGATGGAATTCAAGCTGCTTGGAGAAGAAAGAATGATGGAATTCGAATGCTAAAAGGCCTGAATGTATTCCAACATCTCCATTTAAGGATCTCCTCAAATATTGGGACTCGAAAAAACTCCAGATAAGTTTTACTACTTGTAGCAACTAAAACTTATAACTTACAAACAATGGTATACTTGCATTTAGTTTAAAAAAAACAAAACATGGCAATCATTATATTTCGAGAGTAAAGCAAAACAAGAAACAACTAGTACAACTGAACTAAACACCTCTTTCTCTAGTGTTGATGACTCATTTATTTGAAGAAATCGTCAATGATCAATACTGAGAATCAAAAAAATTGAAGAATCCACGCACTGTTGGCAAATCAAGCTTTGCTGCAGTGTGCAGTGATTTGGTGTGTGCTCTTATTTTTTAGTAAATATGATCATGCTGTCATTTTTAAGGATATTTTTGATACCCACTCTTAATGTATCTAGGATAAAGAGAAGAACACTTCTGAATTTTTATCACTTCAAGAATTCTTTATGGCTACAAGAACATGAAAAACTTGGAAGGTCATACAAGAAATTTGATGAAGATACAACTACTAAAATTGTACGACTTCTATCTTATTGGTTTTTTATTGAGATGAAATATTTGTTCTTACTGACTTTGTATTTACCAGAATTCACTTTTATAAATTTGTATTATAGACTGAAATTAAAAAAATTGAAAAAAAACAAAGTGAAGATGGTACGGACGAGGGGTTACAAGAACTTGTTTTGAAAGGAAAAATGGGACATTTTGAATCCACAACAAATACTACAAATGATCCGGTGCAACAAATGGAAGAATAGATGAAAAGAATGTTTGAGGAATAGAAGGAACAATTTGAGAAACAGGAGCAACAATTTGAGAAACAGGAGGAACAATATGAGGAATAAAAGAGAATGATGCGACAAGAAATTCTAGGAGATATCTCTGTACAATTTCAGCGTTTAGGATTGCAAATTAATCCTTATAATTTAGCAACCTTATGTGCTCATTCACCATGTGTAACGACCCAGCCGATCATTTTGAGAATTTAAGTTTCACTCAGCGGAATAAGGTCTTGAGCAGCTTCGTATGGTGATTTTGGACTTAGGCGTGTGTCCGGATTTTGATTTGGAGGTCCGTATGGTAATTTGAAGCAGTTCGGCGATAGTGGGAAAAGTTGAAGTTTGAAAGATGGAAAAGTTTGACCAAATGTTGACTTTTGTAATATGGGAGTCGGAATGCGATTCCGAGAGTGGAACAGCTCCGTTATGTCATTTGGGACTTGCTTGCCAAATATGGCGTCATTCCGGGTTGATTTGATAGGTTTTGGCACGAGTTTTAGAAGTTGGAAGACTTGAAAGTTCATAAGTTTGATTCATGGTGCGATTCGTAGTTTCGGCGTTGTTTGATGTTATCTGACACCTCGCGGGACCATATTAGGAATGGAACTTGTTGGTATGCTTGGACGGGGTCCGGGGCGTGCGGGGATGTTTCGGACGAGTTTTCGAATGTTTTTCATGGTTTTGAATAGGTCTAGTTCTGGTGTATTCGCACCTGCGACTTTAGAGCGGAGGTGCAGCTCCGCTTCTGTGATCGTTGAGGCCTGGGAGCTAGCTCGCTTCTGCAGATGCTAGCACGTAGGTGCGAAGACCGCTTCTGTGGTTGCGAGATCGCATCTGCGTAAGAGTCCGCTTCTGCGCTCCTGTCATCGCTTCTACGGACCGCTGGTGCGGCTATATTTGTCCGCAGTTGCGGAAGTCCTAGGTAGAGAGTTTATATTCAAGGGTTTCGCTATTTTCTCCATATTTTGAGTTTTAGACTTCGGTTTTGGGAGATTCTTTCTGGGTTTTTTCAAGAAAATCGATTGGGTAAGTGTTCTTCACCTAGAATTTATTATATTCCATGATTTTATCATTTAATTTGTGTTTTGTGTTGAGGAAAATGGAGGTTTTAGAAGAAAAAATTCAAAATAAAAAATCATGATTTGAGGGACGAATTGGTATCGGAAATTGATAATATAAGTATGGTTGAACTCATATCGGAATGGGTGTTCCGGTCATGTAAAATTTGTCGGGCTTCGAGTTGCGGGTCCGGTGGTCGACTTTTGGGGTGATTTTTAGATTTTGATAGAGATTTAGGCTTAACGAGTTAGAATAGTTTGTTATGAGTTTTATTTGTGCTTTGAAGTTATTTTGGTTAGATTTGGGCCGCCCGGAGGTCATCTAACCCGAGAAGTTCATTTTGAGTATCGGTTTGTCTTCTTTGAGGTAAGTATCTTGCCTAACATTGTGTGGGGGAACCACCCCTTAGGATTTGAGTCTTCTATGCTAATTGTAGTCCGTGTACGCGAGGTGACGAGTAGGTGCTCGGGCTTATTCGTGGAAAACTTGGCTTTTGGGTTTTTAGGTTCTTGTATTTACTAATTACGAAGTTGTTTTGTTAGGATTAAGTTTTCTTAATTGCTAGTTTCACTCTACCTGCTTTAATTGTGATTAATTGCTTTATGTTTCACTATTATTACTTATTTTACTCTTATTTGACTTAAACGAAGATTACTGCCTCTTCTATTGCCATGCTATCTTTTCACAACTTCTTGTCTTTATTTGAAATTATTATTATCTCTCCTGAAATTATTTAGTCTTAATTGTGGTTATGATTACCTTTTCACCGCTTATCCTTAATTGAATTGTTGTATCTTCATCGTAATTGCCCAACCTTAAAAGAAGTTTAGATATCCTATGTCGTAGTTGACTTGTCCATATTTGGAATTATTTAACTCGTACTAGCTGCCTTGTTCTCGAACTGTATATGGTGGGATTGTTGTTACATATTATTTTCTCCCTTGTTGAGTTGTTCTTATTACGCCTAGTATTCTCTATTGTGGTTATTCTTTGTGAGCTAGTCCTAACGTTTCTCGGTGATGATAAGTTCTTGAGTTGACTTACTTGTCGTACTCTTGTATTCATTATCCTTGTTGTTGTTGTACTTGTTGTTGAGGTGCACAAGGTTTCTGTTGTGCGGTTGTTATTGTGATGCACGAGGATTCTACGGTGCAGTTGTTGTATTAGTGATGCACGAGGTTTCTGTCGTGCGGTTGTTATTGGGTTGCACGGGGCTTCTGTCGTGCTATTGTTACTTTTGATATTTGCACATGCGACGTGACAAGGCGGGATATATATATGTGGGTTGCGCTTGTGGCGAGACATGACGGGTATTTATATTATTATTGTACACATGGCGATACAAGGTGGGCTATATTAGGGATTCATTTGTGATGACTTATGATGGTGTGAGGGCATTTTTTTTGTTGATACACGTGTAGTGGTGTACTTACCTGTATGAGTTATATTTCGTGGAAAATTTGTGGAAAAACATTCTATGTGCTGCTCGTTCTTTTTCTATACTTACTAGTTGGCATGAACTATATTAGGACACTTGCACTAGCATACAGCTAGTTAATCACTCTTATTGGTTCAAAGGATGAAACCTTTATATTGTTGAGAAATAAATTGGTAAAGAGGGTACAGGATGCCAAGTGTTTAGGGTTCCTAAATTGGGATCCGTGAAATGTGAATATTCTGAGGTTCGGTACCTCATGAATGGCGTGAAAGCTATCGTTTCTGTTGAGTTATTACTTGCCTTTCCTCCATTTGTGTTCACCGGATTTCAAACTGTGTTCCGCCCATGCTACTGTTTCATTATTATGGTGTTCTGCTATTAGTTGTTGATTTCCCTTCTTACTGTAATTTCTGTATTATTGTCATTGTAATTATGCATAATCCTTGTGTAGATATCGTACTATGTTGTTCCTACACTTATGCTCGTTCAGGTTAGTTAGTCCATTAGGTGTCTTGACTGTTCATCGTCACTACTCCACCGAGGTTAGTCTTGATACATGCTGGGTACCGCTGTGGTGTACTCATACTACACTTCTGCACATTTTTGTGCAGCTCCAGGTATTTGATCATTAGTAGCTGTGCAGATAGTTACTGTGGAGACTCAAGGTAAACCTATTGTTGCGTTCGTAGGCTTTAGAGTCACATTTTTATTTTGTACTTACACTGTTTATCCTTATTTCTAAACAGTTGTATTTAGAAGTTTTCTAGCAAACATTCTACAGAGCTTATGACTTGTACTACCAATTTTGGGGTTGTAAATCTTAAAGAGATTTCTATTTCAAAATGTTATATGTTATTTGAAATATTAATGTTGTTTCAATTAAAGTTAGGCTTACCTAGTCCCTAAGACTAGGTGCCATCACGAAACCCAACGGAGGGAAAATTGGGTCATGACAAGTTGATATCAGACCTCTAGATTCATAGGTGCTACGAGTCATAAGCGAGTTTTGTAGAGTCTTGCGGTTCGGTACGAAGACGTCTGTACTTATCTTCGAGAGGCTGCAGAACTATTAGGATGATCTCACTTCTTTGATTCCTATCGTGCGAGCTTATGATGTCGGAGTTTGAACTATTGTAATTCTATTCTCTCACACATGGTGAGTACACGAGCTTCAGTTATCGATGACGCTGCTCCCGGTGCAGACATCGCTAGAGGTAGAGGCTGAGGCAGAGGCCGACGGGGAGCACGTGCCGCATGTAAAGCATCTACCAAAGCAGCAGTTGAGGAGCCGCCAGTAGCTCCAATTGGGGGGCAGGTACCGGAGGCGCCTGCTGTTACACCCAGACTTCAGGAGACTTTAGCGTAGTTCCTGACAATGAGGTTACACAAAATCTCCGCCAGAAAAGGAAAAAGTTGAATCTGGAAAAGTATTCTCTATTCGGTACATTGGCTGAGGCAAGGTTGATTCAAGTTGCAGCGGTTACTTCACAGACCGGGGGAGGAGCTTAGACTCCCGTCGCCCACACTCCAGAGAAGCGAGTTCACGTTGGTCAGGTTCCAGGTGTCATGGCGACATAGCCTGTGGTTCCAGTTCACCCCGTTGTTAGGGCAGCAACATCTGAGGAAGAGCAACTTAGACTTGCAATGTTAAAGAAATATGACCCTCCTACATTCAGTGGTCTGTTTTAGAGAGTGCATAGGGTTTTCTGGAGGAGTGCCATCGCATTCTCCGCACTTTGGGTATTGGGGAGACTAGTGGGGTTGCTTTCGCTACGTTCCAGCTTAAGCGAGCGGCTTATCAAAGGTGGAGGAAGTATCAGTTGGGTAGCCCGGCCAATGCAGCTTCACTTACATGGGTTCAGTTTTCAAAGATGTTCTTGAGAGAGTTTGCACCTCAGTCCCTCCAGGATGCATGGCACACAGAGTTTGAGCAGCTGCGCTAGGGTACCATGTCAGTATCAGAGTATGCCATTAGATTCAGTGATTTGGCTGGACATGCACCTGCTTTGGTCGCTACAGTTAGAGAGCGTGTCAGTAGGTTCATTGAGGGGCTTAGGCATGGTATTCGATTCAGCATGGCTCAGGAGTTAGAGTTGGAGTCGGATGTTTCATTTCAGTAGGTGGTAGGGATTGCTCGTCGTATATAGGGTGTGTGGAACCAGGAGAGAGAGAACAGGCGGGACCAGGAGAGAGCGGACAGGTGGGGCTAGGAGAGAGAGGGTAGGAGAGGTCATGAGAGAGAGGACGGGGAGGCGAGGAGGCCTCGTAGACCGGGGAGATCCACTAGTCCTTATTTTGCAGGCAGGGTAAAGAATGGTAGAGGTTTTGTGGGCCAGCCAGTTCAGTTTGCACTTCAGGCTACGCACGGAGTTTCAGGTGCTCATGGGTCTCAAAGTACCCGTACCGCATAGTTTCCACAGCCACATCAACAGAGAAGTTGCATTGAGTTTGGAGATACCAGCCGCATGGTGAGAGATTGTCCCAGACTTCGGACAGATGTGTCACACTGAGGTATTCAGACAAGTAGAGGGCGCCCAAGAGGGGGAGGCCCGGCTCGTTGATGTGTTTCATACAGTAGGTCTGAGGCCGCTATGCGATATGATGTAATACAGGTATGCTTTCGGGTTGTTATCGAGTAGCACCATCTCTATTTTTATTCAATTCTGTTCATCAGGGTGAGTTCCCCTATTTGTTGCTCCACCCATGGGTGACTTCATGAATTAGTATTTTGTGTATGTATTTGCCCCTCTTAGGAGATTCAGTGAGTGGTAGCCCGTGTCTATCGTTGTTTCTATTCGTTATTAAGAGTTACAAGACTAGTAGCGAATTCCTATTGTCCATTACGGTAAATTTTGATGTTGTTCCTGAGTAATTTGGTTATGATATGTGATTTAGATGCTCCACCGGTGTTGGAGCCAGTACTTGTTGTAATTTTGTGACAGAATTGATCTAGTGTAAGGTTTCAGCTGGTTTGATGTATATTCTACTTGTGATTAAGAGTTGAGGTTGGACCCTTGCGATTTCATATGATTTGATACGTTTGAACCGGGCTACGTGCCGCGGTGGAATTTATATTAGGATGAGATCCTTGTGATATGTTCATGTACTTTAATTTTTCCTATTAAACTGATTCGTAGGATGGTACTGATAGGGAGTTGTGCCTGTCGGGCTTGTTTGATGTTTCTTTTATGTGTTTCTCCTTACATATTTAATCATTTTTGTTCTGTGCTCCCAAGTTTTCTGAATTATATGAAGCCAGTAAGCAAACAGCGAATCCATGGGTATTTGAACCCGAATATCCAGGAAAAAGCAGAATATTTGATGGAAGGACGGGGAATCCTTTTGAACAACCCGTTATAATAGGAAAGCCTTATATCTTGAAATTAATTCATCAAGTTGATGATAAAATCCATGGGCGTTCCAGTGGACATTAGTTTATGTTTCAGTCTTTTTATTAGTTTATTACTTACTCTTTTCAACTTTTTGAATCAAATTCCTTATTTTCTTTTTTTTTTTAAATTCACAATTACAATTATAGCTTCCTTGTTCGTAGACGCGAGGGAGCAACTTGTCTGGTCTTGCGGTGCACTCATTCCCGTTACGAGAATGAAATGACGCCCCAGCTTGACTCGAGACCAAGACTCCTTACAACTCGTACCAATAGCGGCACTGAGCGGCCGGAGATTGATTGAAAAGGCAGGCCCAGCCGGCCCTCTCCCCCCCTAACCGCCTATCTACTCGTGTTCGTAGCTCGATCGGAGGTCAAGACTGTGGTCCGGCGGAAAAACAGAAGTCGTCCGTATCAAGTGATACGTGAATTGCTCAGTAGTGCTTCGCCACTACCCTAGCTGGCGGAAATAGCTTAATGGTAGAGCATAGCCTTGCCAAGGCTGAGGTTGAGGGTTCAAGTCCCTCCTTCCGCTCCTGGCTTCGTCGTTTAGTGGTAACAAGTTCCGTGCATAAGCCACTTTAGAGATAGGGGCGAGCAGCAAGCAGCCCCTTGTATAGGGTGGAAAACCTATCTGACTAATAAGAGGAAAGGGGCAAGCCAAAACTGACTCCTAACAAGTTGCTGGCTTTTCATCAGCCGTTGCGCGCTAGCGCGCTAGCCTTTTCCCAACCTAGTAAAGGGGCTGCTAGTTGTAGCGCGCAGTGTACTAGTGAATAGGAAAAGCGAATTGAGATTACTAA
>NW_017670764.1:308327-315575 GCF_001879085.1 Nicotiana attenuata | reverse complement strand
AGAGATGGAATTCCAGAACCTAAACAACTCAGTTGAGAGCTCCATGACTGGTTCAAGGGAAGGTCAACCAATGATTGATAGGCCATTCCCTCCCTATCCGTCCATGATCCCTCATTCCACTAATCTGTTGTTACTGATTCATTCAAGGCATAGACTCTCCATGTCTTTGTCTTATTAGCGCAGGTGTTCATCAACGATGAAAGCTGCTGAACTTCAGACTCGAGTGGAGAAAGAGGGCTAGGCCCCCGGAGGGCTTTCAGGGACTGGGGAAGACGGGTGGATTATAGAGCTAGGGTAGGGGCAAATCGAAGGCCCATCGGGATTGGGCATGGACGAGCCTCGACTGGGCCAGCATTGATGAAAAAAGAAAAACTTCCCCCATCGCATCATTAACCGGTGTAGGATTCAAGATCAGATCCAGGATTCGAGTCAAATCGACCTTCCCTCTCATCTCAGGGTGAGGCAAGGAATTGTTTCAAATGTTCGTTGTTCAATATCTCGGCTGCTCAAGAAGTTTAACTAGTTGCTCCTCCCACTCAGAGTGGATTCTAGGGGAAGGGCAGAGCGTCACCTTGCAGTAGGAAGGTGTTCGTTGTTGGGACAGGTTCAAACTGGACTGAAGGGAGGAGGAAAAAAAGAGTCCTCTCTTCCTGGTCCTATCGAACCAGACACTGAATACCTGGGGATTCATCACTGGCTAGGGCTTTCGAATCAAAGCATGGACATCTGCTATTAAGATGGAGCAGTAGATCGTCGATTGAAGAGCCAGGTCAGTAAACTTCTATTGGGACTTCTATTGATTATTAATTCGACTCTAGGGACTTCTAGCAGCAAACTAGTCTAAACAAAGGGGCCCAATAGAGAGGCAGGAGATGCAGGAGCCGCCAGCCGGATCGACCAAAAAATGATAGGCCAAAGAGATGGGCTCATTCGACTAATCGTGATCCCTGGGCCTACCTAACATAGATGTCCCTGAAATAGGGGATTGGTTGATGGGAAAGCTCAGGCAGGAGTAGGACATTCCATTCATATCTTTCTGATCCACTAGCTGGTGGTCCTTTCCTTAGAGTCAAGTGGCTTTCAGCTCCTCTCAAATCTAATTTTTTCATCGACAGGTAGGGTGAATTCTAAGGTTCCTTATTCCGGTTGTAAAGCGGAAGAAGAGGGAGAATGGGCACAGCCCCACTAGCAGCCTGCATTTTCGACCCGAAAGGAGTGGAAAATGAAAGAAGAATCTGTGTGCACTATCTATGGAGTGGACTGAGTATCCTTAATCTCCTCTTCCGTATCTCCCCCTTTTTTTCGGCTATTACCGGCTGGCAAGGCTTGGCCCAACATTGGATTTGTTTGAAAACTACAGAGGTGGCATTCATTCAATCAAATCTTTTATGCCTCTGCCATCCCAAACTAATTGACGTTTTTTGGAAAGGAAGGAATGCAGGGAAGAAGTCTTTCCTTTCCACTGGTTCTTGAAAGCTATCAATCCCCGCTTCTCCCTCTCGCATCGGTTCTGCATCAGATGATGAGCCCATGCGAAAACTTTATCTTTTATTGGCGCCTGATAGGTAGGCTATTAGATTGAGTCGAAAGCCTACCAACGCACAAAGGTTCCGATTCGAGTGAGAGCCCAAACTGGTGAGGCGAGAAGATCTTGATCGAAGGCTCCACTGTTCTGAATAGTGAGAAAGACTTTTTGAAATTCGATCAAATCGATCGAGAATCTCATCATCTGTTAGGTGGGCCAACCGACCGACCGAGTTGGGCTGGGCGTCCATGTCACAGAACCTTTATCTAGCCAAAATTCCATTATTGATCGAATCAGGGCAGATCCAATTCATTGGCAAAAGCAAAATCTATCATTTTAACACTCAGAAAAGAAACCTAGAAAAGAGGAAGAGTCACTAAGACAAGAGAACTATAGGTAAGCAAGAAGGATAGGTGCAAAAAGGCGAGGCAAGGGGCTCTCCATCTCTAGGAAGATTGTGTCCAGGATCTGGTAATCTAAGCCTTGCTTCTTCTGGTCGGCTCGTATTAGCCTGTGCTTTATTACAGTTAGTCATTCCCCCGTTCCTTTAGTCTTTTCAAGGGTACTCTTTTCTTAAGTCGCGGTCATGTCTTGCCCCCCAGTATAGTGACCGCTTCCATGTTTTCCCCGAATTTCATCAGTTCCAGGCTCAAGTTCCTGTTCATCCATCTTCATTCCAAACAAAGGCGAACATCTCCATTGAGTGACTGTAACTGCTATGGTTTACAGTCAATATTTCTTAACCAACCTTTTTTTAGTTATTAGTTAATTCATTATTATATTATGTCTTTCTTTCTGAAGGGCTTGCGGTTTATTACACCAAAGGCTTTCAGTTAACTATTGAAGCTATCGAGAGAGTACCAAATGCTGACGGTGATGAAGGTTACCGACTTTCGGTGGACGCGGAGCCAACGAGTTCAGTCGAAGAGCGTAAAGAGTCTAAGGTTACAGAAGCCTTCGCCAACTTTGATAGGCATAGCATTGCAAGCAAATAGAGAGACAACTTACCCTTTCTTTCTATTAGAGTCGCGAGCTTGTTGTAGTCGGTCCTAAGGGGAGAACCTTGCTGCTTACTTGCTATATCCCCACGTCCTTGCACGACTCGTTCTTCGAGCCCTGCTTCTCCCTTCCCCCTCTCCCCGTTCCTACCGTCCAAAATAGGCCTATGGAGTATAGCTAAGTGGTAAGGCATCGGTTTTTGGTACCGGCATGCAAAGGTTCGAAACCTTTTACTCCATATTATGAACACCCAATCGGATCTGTCAAGAACGAGCAGACGACTACAAGGGAAGCAGCTGACTGCAGTCCCTGAGCCCGCAAGCCAAAAAAAAGTTTGACTTGAACCTACTTTGCTAAGAGAAGGGAAAGAAAGATGGTAGAAAGAAATCCTTCCAATCGCGAAATTGAACACAAGACTGACTTCGGCCAGGTTCTTTTATCAATCTCATGGCCCTTGCTTAACTACTTGTTCCGTAAACCGGTCGCTAGTAGATCTGATCGGATCCCGGACACGCAAGAGCCCAGGCCGGGAGGAATGCATGGTTCCCTGGCGCTTCATGGGACGGACGTTCGCAGTCCTCCTCCATCTAATCTAACCCTACCTCATTCGCCCAGGCCTGGCGGCACAATAAGAGAATGAGGGAGCTAATCTGCTTGCTTGTGCAGGCGAGGACCGCTCGGCTAGGGCGCGCCAGAGGAGCTGAAAGCCACTTGACTCTAAGGAGAGGAGCTTCGAGTGACTTTTTTCTTTGCTCTTCGACAGCCCTAACAAGTCAGTTGAAGCTCTGCCCTTTGCTTTTCCCCGTGCTGTCTTCCTCCAGTTGCCCCCACCCAATAGCCAATAGGCCGGAAAAGGTTCCAGTCAATTGCCCTTCCCGTTATCATCAAACAAAAGACTACCATACACACCTTTTGTCGGCAAGCTACCCTCGCTTACCTCATCTATAGGCAGTTCTATCTGCCCGCACGCGAGATCAGATCGACTACTCTACTACCATCATTTCGAAGGTTTTTTTATTCAAAGGATGGAGAATAAATAGCTTATTCATAATCTTATAGGCCCCGCACCGCTTCATTCAATTGCTCTATCATAAAGAAAGGGAAGGAAATCTTTTTTTGATCAATCACCTGAACCTGGCTTTCTTTCTTTTCCAGGAGGGGTGGCCCAATCACTAATAGATCTCTCAACGGGAGCCTCATTCTGTCTAGAGGAAATAGCTTCGGTGGATCCGGTTGATTAAGTCAATGTGTCTGTCGATACCCACCTGCTCGGAGTACGGGTAGGGGCTCACCTGTTGATTGTGTCATTGCATGCTTTTTGGTAGAGCCCCCACCTCCGACGGCTACAGCCAGCATCAGGAGCCTAGAAAGGTATAGGCACCAGTTCATTTAGTCAATGAAGCTGCAGTCAGTTCTGATGATTATACCGTTTCAAGTGGATGTTTAGTTGGTTCAGCGATACATGTAGTCGATGGGGTAGAGGTTCTGCAGATACTCGTCTAGCTCCTCATTGCCCCAACCTTCCCTGTAGGTTCCCTGCTCCTCCAGTGCAACAACTGTCCAAATCATTTGACGCTTCTTCTCACTGAGCAGCCCCTCGACTTCCACTTCAGGTTCGGGAGCTCCGGCAGGGGGACTTGAGTCTCAGCAGAACCTTCCCTTTTCTTCTCTCTCCTTTCCCTCATCTCCCGGGCCTCAACCGAATTTGCTCCATTTTGCTTAGTTGGGGAGCGGAGGTACCCTCGAGCGGTGTATGGGCTGTGATATTTGTGTTAGCGGGGGTAGAACTCGGAAGGCTGGCCAAGGTTGTGTCCTTCCGAGCGGACGAGGTCGGCTCAATGATCGAGGGCTTGCGTGGAGGCGGCATTGTGACCACGGGCTTGGACGTCACTTCAACATTTCTCTGCTTTTTTGAGGCCCGAGTGAAGGCATATATGTCGAACGAATTCACAATAAACAAAGGCGATTGAAAAATATAAAAAGAAAGGGGCTTTACTCGTGACGATGTCGGGCAGGGTGTCATAGAAAGATGTTTGGGGTAGTGGCTGTATGTTCGAAGGCGTTTGTCTTATTCGAGTGAGGATGTGAATAAGTAAGAAAGGAAATAATTAGGCTTTGAACTTACCTTCTCTGGATGGAAGGGGTGACCGGGATAAATGATATGCGAAAAGCGATATGCTTGACACGTCCGCTTCCAGGATGTCACACCCACGCGTCTCCTGACTGTAATGGTTGGGCTTGGCTCTGCTCGCCGGTTGTGCTGCGTGAGCCTCCAGATGCCTCAAAGCAATCGAAGGTTTTCGGGGTAATCGCCGCGCATCCTTCCCATGCTCCCTGACAACGGCAGTACCCCGAAACAAAGGGGCCAGTCTTCGTCGTGCCGGGGTATCCCGATCCGGATGCCACAAAAATTTAGGGAAGCCTTTTTCTTAAAAGACTTTCTGCAACCGGTGAGAAAGCGGATGACTTTAGGGCTTAAAGGAACACCTTTCTATTTCATATTGAGTCCTCAGAGGTGCGGCCCACTTGGTGTCGGATCAACTTGACAGCTCACTCAATAGTCATTCCTGGAGTATCCCCTGTTTTAGTGAACCCTGGGAGTTGTCGGCGGCTCGACGATATTTATTCCAAAGGTTTACCGAGGTGACGCTTTGGACAGGTATTTTTTTTATTTGTGGGTTTCTCTACTTCAGGCTCTTCCGAGGGACTTTGTTTGAGGTGAGGTTCTATAGTTTGATGGTTACTTATGTTCTCCTCTCCCCTTCCCCGGTAGCTAGGAAAGATTTCTAAATATATTTCCTTTCTTCCGTTCAGGGGCACTCTAAAGGCTTTGCAACCTTCAGAGCTGGTTGACAGCCGTCTAGTCAGTCCCTCTCTCTCTTTGATAGACATCTTTCGGTTCTCGGTTTCATCCGACGAACAACTTTAGGTCTTTATTCTGTGTCCTATCCTTCCTTGCGGATTCCCGGTTTCTGAAGGAGTAGCAGCCTGTGTCTCCGGCTCTGGGAGAACTTTACCTATAGCTAACCTAGAGAGCTTTACTTTAAGATAGCTCGGGCAGGCACTCTTCTTCGGAAAGAGGAGTTGCTTGCCTTACCACACCAACCACCTTAGCGCTGGAAGTTCTAGCAATGGGCAGCTAGGCAAAGGAATATTATATAGAAATTTCATATTCATTAGATAAGAGATTGTGGATCTGTTCTTAGTGAGGATAACCGTATTGGGACGATCAGGTCGGTTGAGGGCAGCAGCACACCAATAGGTGGATTGCCATTCTTGTACTGTTTGGATAAAGGGCAGGAGCGCTCTTTCCCTCTCACCAGTACTTACTATAAGGGGTGGGAAAACCGGTTAAAACAAAATATCCAACAGCCGCTTTCCTTAATGGCTACCCGCTTTCGAGTGAACTGAACTCTTGGATTGGCTAAAAGGGAAAGGGGAAACTGTACAAGGTATTTTTCACTCGTTTACGGGACCAGTGTCAAAGGAAAGGATTGTTGCACTCTTTTGCTTGAATGAATCGACATTTGTGGATGCTTGTTCATTCGGGATTCTTCTATCTATATTTAGAACTACTGGATCAACTACTACGACTTTTAGCCTTTGGAACCTGTGGAACCCTAAAGTCACTCGCCTGTTCAAACTCTTCTACTCCATCCCATCTAAAACCCTTGAATCAGTGAATCCGGGGACAGAGACCTAGCCCCTACTTTATTTAAACATCTAAGATAAGGTCTAAGACTGTCTCTTCTTTTCCACATCCTTATTCCTCCTTCTTTTTGGATACTTAAGCTTCTAATGCTACGGAACTGGCTTTCCCAATCAATCAATTAAAAATAATGTGTAGGAACCTGCCCTCATCGAACTGAATGTCTACCCTTCCTGACAGACTAATGTTTAAGACCTCTTGCTTTCATGGAGATCCTTTCTTCTCTGACCGCCGGAGATTACCCATATATGGATGAATAACCGTGAAGTTCGATAATCTTTTGAGGGAGGGGAGTCGACTGACTGACAAGGAGCTGACAGAAGGGGAAAAGAGGAGTGAAACCATTCGACGGAGTTGGAAAGGACTTCGCTAATCATAATAAGGTTGGTCTCACCTTCGTCCGAGGACTCGAACGAGGTATTTTGTGCTTGCCCTATTGAGAGTCTCTTCCATTCTCTCTTCACCAGACAGATAGACAAATAGGCAATCCGATAGATAGATTATGGCTTCCTCACTATCAGCAAGCTCCCACAGGCGATGAACTGCTTCCGACTTCTTCATTCAGTTTGTAGCCATACCGTATAGAGTGAAAAATTCCTTTTAATGGGAGTAGCTATATTCAAGCAATCATTCCAGCGAAACGATCCTTTGACAATGGGCTCTTCCCAACACTGGGACTGACTTTATACAGAGAGAGGAAAATTAGCAAAAAAAGCTCTTATTGAATCGGATATTGGATAGGCTAAGCTAGGTGTAGCCCGCTCTCTCTACGGTTTTGCTTGAACTTGTCAAGCCCGGGTTCCTATACGATTATTAAGGCAGGGTGCTATTGTACCAGTGGTGGTGTGGCTTGAATCAAATTGTTTGTCTAGAGAGGGTGTAGCGATAACCAAAGTGGACTCTACTAGAAAGTCAAGATGCTTATAGGCAACTGGCCTTAGAGTAGTGTATCAAACTAAAGGACAGGAGCGACCCATAATCATTGACGAAGAGGAAGGCTTGGAAAGGGATCAAA
>NW_017670764.1:290827-303327 GCF_001879085.1 Nicotiana attenuata | reverse complement strand
AGAATATATCATCTTCGCCTTCAAATAGGGATTGAGAGGCTTTCCCCTACCCAACCTGAATTCTAAGGGTAATCGATGTGAACCCTAGGGTTTAGAAGCAGCCGCTTTCAGTCGTTCCCAACATTTAGATTGAGTAGACATCAAAGGGGAGAGAAGACGATAGCCTGCACCAGCTAAGCATTGTAGAACAGACATTGAAATGCTGTATTTACCCGCTAACTGACACAAGGCAAGAGTCGGTCGACAGGGTGTCAATTCCCTAAGAGATATCGGGGACAAATCAATTTGCATGTCCTTAGAAAAATCGAAATAGAAAATTGTAGATGTCTTCTTCTTTACTGAGGGAGTAGGTATGACGCACACTTACTATTTTTATGAGTTCCCTTTAGCTGGTCAATTAGGTAAAAGATCAAATTCTCGCGATATCCGCACATAGTCCTGGTTGGAAGACAGGCGCCATCCTATGAGGCAGATTCGTCCCCCAAAGTGGATGATTGCTCCTCTTTGGCAATCTATCCAGGCGGAGCCCTTTTCGACGGTTTTAGAGAGGGGAAATCCTTTTCTAGACCGACCAGTATCCGCGCAGGTGCTTTTGACCTTGACCGAGTCTTTTCTAGTACGGACCTGGCGGAGTGCTTACATGAGGGTATACCTGGCACGGTTAACCGAAAATTGATGAAAGATTGGTCTGGAAGGATCGAAAACGTGATTAAGGCGTATGAGGCCTGTACTGGTGAGGTATGCGGCCTTAACAAGGATTATGAAATGCATTTCTTAAGGAAGGTGGAAAGAATTGATTCTCTCTTATGAGGAGTTCCAGCACGGTGTAGAGCTTAAAGAAAATACCAACCTCGCTACCTACCGTAGCTACACTGGCCCGACTATAGAAAAATGGCACCCCAGAGGAAGGCTGCGGTCTAAATGGCAGCAGCGGCTGCTACCTACGCTAGGATGCATATGGACCCCATTATCCGTAATAATAAGTCTTACTATACCGACACCGACTCTTTTGTGCTTGGTCATCCACTCCCTGACGAGCTGCTTTCTCCTTTTGTCTTAGGTAAGGGGAAGAAAGAAGATTGGGTAACTCGAAAAAAGGATAGGCCCATCAATATTGACTCTTTAGATGATATAGAAGCGGAGTCCTCGGGGTAGTAGTCAATCCGATGTAGCTAGGCATTAGTAGACGAGTACCCATGAATATAGTAGCCCTATACAATAGACGGCAGTTCCATTCTAACTATATGTCTTAGGGCTTTCAAAGGCCTTCAAAGAAAGAAAGAACTAAACTCAAACTTTCTATTCTATCTCGGACCCAGCTGCTACTGAGAAAGTATCAGGAAATACGTAGATTCAAGAGGCAAGAAAGGGATTGGATAAAGACTAGTTCCTTTAGGGGACGTTTATGCCATTACTACATGATAGTAGGAAGAAAATGCATAGGAGTTGTTAAAAGGTCCTATGCATTTTCTCTTCATCATTGAAATCCGCCATTCAATCGCAGTGCGGTGCTCTCAAAAAGCACAATCCTCTAAGGCTGAAACGAATAGATCAGGAATTCGACCTGGGATCTGCCCTTTCCGATCCTTGCCTACTAAACAGTTGCACCCCCGGATATGTATGTTGGGAGAACTCCATGATCCTTCCGTGTGGAAGGGAAGGAAGAAAGAAGGCGAACACGAATACTAAAAAGCGGTTCATGGGGACCCCCAAAAAAGGGGATAGAGAGCGCGGAACGGGCTTTCCAAGCATAAAACAATCCCTACCTATACATTCCATGGCAACAGACAGAAGGCAGTTTTGTCGTTATTCTTAACCCAGGTACATTTCCGTTCCCAATAATCTCCATGAAAAGACTACCATGAATTTTGAACGAACTGAGGGAGAGTCGAGGCATGAAAAAACTTATCTATGATCTGCTTATTTCCAAGTACGTATCATCCGCTGCCTTATCCGCCGTCTCTGCGGCCGCCAAAAGCCTACCCTCTCTCGGATATTGAGTGGGTTGACCCGGGAAGAGATCCGGACGAACCTTCCAACAAGAAGAATAGAAGTTCACCACAAGGCCATCTCGGGCATGGGAAAGAAAGGCGGCGGACAACTGACTTAACTGGAGAGCCTAAACGGCATTGAGGATGAGTCCACCGATCGACAAACGGCTTCTATCTACAGGTGCTTTCATTATGGATCGGTCGACTTGTCATGATTGATTGCTCACACACAATTAGGTTAGGCAAGCTTGGGGAGGTGATCTGAATCGCTATCGATACGATGCGGGGCTGATTTGCTGACCATAACGAACTTGACTCTGCCCTTGAAAAAAAAGGGCGGGAAGACCTTTGACCTGGGCTGGGGAGGGATTGGGGTCGCTTTTAGGACTTTAGTCAGTAACAAGGCTCGAAGACCTCCGGCTGGATTTGAAATGGATCAGGTAAGGCATTTGTTTACGACGTGGGTGGGATTAGCTGTTTTCTCTATTTTCTTCAATGGTAGGAAATACGCATCAATGGGGGTATATGGGAGGAAACTAGTCTGCAGTAATTCAAATTGCTCCTTCGGATCACTAAGTAAAATTTTGACTCACACATACCGCGTGTATTGTTGTCAACTCATATAGTCGCACCTACCAGCAACAAGACGACTACTCCCTGCACGCCACTAAACGGTGCTATTTAACGCTTGGGTTCGCCCAATATAAGAACTATAGCCCAACCTAGCTTAAGGCTAAAGCCGTGGACTACACCCCTGTGAGAGCCCTCTATTTGACTAACATACTCCCTTTTGATTTCCCCCATACCTTCATATCAAAGCTGGGAATGATTGACTTTTGGATTAAATTAATAGCGCATAATGGCTGTACTCCTTCCCATTTCTTCTTTTATGATCTTATCTACTTGAAATGCTTATCTGTAAGTGCGGAGAAGGTACCCAGGGGACCAAATGAAAGGGCACTGAAAGGTCTTCAATTAAAGCTTCGCCAGTACTTGAAAGACTCGAAAGACCTACTTGATGAGTTTCCTTATGAGTGAGTTCGTAGGTGCCTTTAAGTCGAGTGTAGCAAAGGGATTCTCCTAAGAGAAGCTTTAGCCCTTGAACCTGAAACGACTTTTATGAGTTGTCTCAGTAGTGACCGACTTTATTTTATTAGATGTATGATTAGTGGCTTAGCTGTTAGTTGTCTAAAAGCTACTGTAAATAAAATCCCTTTTGAAAATAAACCACTAATCCGCCTTAGGTACTCTTTTAAGTCCGTGTAAGGCGGAGGGAATGAAGGGACCTGCAGGAGGCTGGAAAGCCGTAGTGCGCTAGCGCTAGCGAGTTAGCGCAACAACTTAGTGTCTTGTTTTCTTCGCTGCTTTTTTTTACAAAAGGTCCGCAGGAAAGCGGTTGCTAAGGCTTGAAGCTTGCTTCTGTCCTTAGTCAATTTTGGTCTGAAGCTGTTCTGACTGCCGTATCTTTTTTGAACCGAATACCTTCCTCTGTCATCTCTGGTCTGACTCTTTTTGAGAGAAGATTTTCTACCCCGCCTGCCTATGAAGAACTTCAAGTCTATCGGGAAAGGATGTAGTGGTAACCCCTGCTGCTTTGTCTAGAACCGGGCGTCCAGCCGTGTAGGAAGACCCACCCTAGCCACTATAGCGACCCCACTCCCAACTCTAGCTGAGAAGCACCCTTCACCCACTTCCATTTTTCTGTGTGCCGAAAAGCCCGCCCGCCCGGTTTTTGAGACCCTTTCTGATTCCCTCACCCAGTCTCATGAGAAGCAAGCCCAGCAGGCCCTGCCTTAACCTGTCCTCAGATAGCCAGCCCTCACCAGGCTGCTGGCATTACTAATTGCTCTGCCACGAAGCAAGCTTTCCCGAATACGACAGATGCGGAAGTGGCTAAAGAAGTCGGGGGAAGAAAGTTGTTGGACAACTGTATACACGAGGGTACATTAGTATTCTGGGAATTGGCAACATTGAAAGAAAGGGTAAGGGGTAGGAATCAACTATTTTAGGTGTTGCTCTGCTAAAGTAGTTGGCTAACCTTCGGTTCCCGTAACCAAGTTTTTCTTTCTCACTCCTTATGTACTTTTTTTTACTTCATCCTTACTTTTTTACTTTTTCTGAAGTGTGGGGCAAACGGCACCCTCTACTTCTACTTCTAACTAAAGGCGAATAGCCGGCATTGCAAGCAAATAGAAAGCCCCCGCCTCTTTGACCTGGAAAGCGTACCGGCTATTTGAGTCGCGAAAGGGCCGCTTGCTTAATATTATTTATATATATAATAATAATTTATAGATAATATTATATTATATATCTATCTATAAACAAAAATAAAAAACAAAAATAAAGAAAATCATCTTTTATAATTCTTCATTCCTGGGAAGAGGAAGAAGCAGATAGGACAAAGGCCTTCTCTTTCCGTCCGCTCTTCCCGAAGTGAGCGAATTGCATGTAGAGATCCGTAGGGGCTTATAGTTTAATTGGTTGAAACGTACCGCTCACAACGGTGATATTGTAGGTTCGAGCCCTACTAAGCCTACCACCCCTTTCTCTTCACCTGATACAATGCAGTCGAAGTACCCGCCACCCTGCAGATCTCAATCTAGCAACGGCATCTGGAACCACACTGCTGCCGCTGCCCTTCAGGCACGCCTCCTATGCTTATCACTCACCTACGCTCTTGCAGCATGCCCCCTTCAGGCACTACGGTGTAATACGCGAAGCAGCTGAGCCATAGATCTTCGATCGCTATATTCTTGTGATAGAGAAGGCGTGGTTCATCCTCTAAGAGAGAGTAGATGCGAAGGTTCGGATCGAAGATCTTCGCGAGACAGCCCCGGGGCACCATAGCATGTCGGGAATAAGGGAGACGTAGTGAAAGTAACCACTCCCTTGGTTGGGGGCTGTGACTCCCCTATCCTTTAAATTTTATGATTCCCAGGTCTTTTTTATTATCACTGTTGGAATATTTTTGTTGACGACTTGGTCAGGGCGGTTCACAATTTCTTTGCTGAAGGCGCTGTTAAGCCCTAAGTTTGAATTCCAATTTAATTGCCCTTATTCCGAATGTCTAAAGTCCTTCCAATTTTCACCAATTACGACCTACCTTTATTTATTGGATATTTGAAGGAGAGCTTTGTAACTTTTTCTATGAAATTCTCTCTAGCTCGAAGAATTAGTTTGATTCTCCCTATAAAAATAGTTAAGGAAAAAGGGGCGCTTTTGTTAAAGGACTAACTATTGTAAAGAAGATCTCCTTGGCTCACGAGGTGGCTTTAAGTGATAGGGGATTTTAACCTAAAGACAACATAGGAGGGAGGGGGGGTCAAAAGAAAGTCAGGATATGGCAAAAACATCTTTTTGGATCGAATGGGCTTTTGTGATAAATGGCGGAATTTGGTACATGGATGTTTATGTAATGAAGACTTTGGAGTGCTTGTGGATGGTGTGCCACATGGGTACTTTCCAGCTTCTCGAGGGCTGCGACAAGGGTTCCAAACCTAGCCTGTTGATTTTAGCTAAAGAAGTGCTAAACCGGGACTTGGTATCATTGAAAATGATAAGATCTTACCGTGCTTCGAGATCATGCCCAGCACTCTCCTACTTTCTCTTTGATAACGATGTTATAATATTATATAATAGACATAAACGGAATCTTAAGAAGCAGAAAATCTTTCTGGCAAGAAGTAAGAAGCTGATTGTAATGTTGTAATAGTGAAAAAGTCAATTTCGATAAGAGCCAGTGCTTCCTCTCGAACAGAGCTCCTCGCAGAAATTCCAGATCATTGAAGAGGAATCAAAAATGGTAGTTTTCCTATCAAGTACCTGGATGTTTTCTTGTCCCTCAAGAGAATAAAGAGAGAACCTTCCTCTACTGGAGAAAATGAAAAAGACTAAGGCTGATTAAACATGTTCTAGTCTTCCTATGCACATGTGAAAGTTTTTTCCTGAATTAGCCGGCCTACACTTCGGCTACTAATAATGGGATAAGACCTTACTACTATATAGGATATGTTACCCTCTCTCCAGTGAGTGCAGTGAAGGATTCTCACCTCACCCGCCCGTTTGACTTATGGCATCATCGACTTGCTTTTCAATCAAAGCGATTTCATAACCATAAAGAAAGACCTCTCTTTCGGGATCAGTCCCGTCCCTAGATGTAGTAGTCAATCAGCGGGACATTCAAAGAAGCTATGCACCTTCACTGAATGTTAATGAAAGAAAGCCCTTTCATCCTAATCTCATCTACTGAAAAGGGGGCCGGGCGTAGCACGTTCTTTTTTGGGACACATAGGCTATTACAGACGCATCAAAAAAGACTTTTCGAAGCGCGGAATCCCAGAATAGAATAGTTGCAGAAGAAAGGTATAACGCTTGGGAACCAGAACAAGATTAAGCCTTTAAGCATGCATATGAGTGTTAGCTGTCATCCCCAATCCTTCGGTTTCCGGATTGGAATAAGGAGTTCCATGTTCATACTGACGCATCTCTCTATGCCATTGGATGTATGTTGGCGCAAGAAGGGCCTTGATCACTCCATCTACTTTTAAAGTATACGACTTTCCGCTTGGGAATTATACAACCACCGAACCTTCTTTATCATGATTCGACCCATACCTCAGACCCAAGATCGAGCACCAGAGCTGCTCATAACAACGTACCAAAAAGAAGAATACGAGAAGTTCATATTCTCCAGATTCGACTATAAACCAGGTAGTGAGGATGAAAAAAAGCATAAGCTACCTCGTTCGTGCTCCCGTCTTTCCCGCTGCCATCTTCGATGGTTGCGCCGCTTCACTTAAAGGCGGATAGGGCACTGAGCCAACCTTTTAGATTGAATAAAGTTACTAAGCTAGTCACCTCACCTCTCTTTCTTACTCGCCCTTATTAGTAGTAGGCAATCTTTCTTTCTCGCCTTTCTTCCAGCTTTTTCCAGATAAAGGTCTAATAGAGTTGCGCTTTCTTAGTACATTACCTTTCATTACCAATCTGTCGTTTACAGCACGAAGTTACCTGATGTTCGCTACTACTAATAAGGGCGGAGATATGTTAACACTACAACATTTTATGCCTACGGCCATACTAATTTAGGCAACGCTTAAAAAGTATTGTCAAAAGTATCTATAGGAACACTTTTTAGGCGTGGCCTTTGAGTATAGTCCGCGGCCACAGCTTTTAAGGTAACACTTATAAAGCGTTCCTTTTAAATATAAAGACAACATTTTTTAAGTGTTGCCTAAATCTAAAATTTTTGGCCACGCTTCTTAGGTGTATTGCCACATTTTTAAAGAGTTGTTATATTGTCATATTAAATACAACACTTTACCAGCGTACCCTAAAAAATCTTTATAAAATATTTCCCCAAAAATTTCCCACCAAAATTGCACTTTATAAAATATTTCCCCCAATTCTAAGAATTCTAAAAACGTTCAGTTAGGAACTATAGGCAAAAGTCTAAAAATTTCACTCCAAAATTTCCCCCCAGATATTATAATTAACGAAAATATTTCCCCCCAGTACAATATCATCATCCTTTCCCCAAATTTTTCTCTCACTGCACGCGGCTTCAACTTAACCTAATTTATTCCTTTCAATTCTCTGTTGCATGTATCTTCAGATTACTCTCACCCATATATTGCAATCTCCATCCCTTTCTCTATTGGTAAGTATTTCTTTGCTCAAAACTTTTCTATTTTTTTTCAATTTTTAGTTTTGTTCCTATACTTTAAGATTCATTTTTTCTAGTTTCTTAGTAATGGGGATGAAAAAATAATCTTTTATTGTGTACAATATCTGGGTACCTTTGTACAATCTTTCTTTTATACTCAAAGCTTTGAACTTTTTATAATTTCAGATTCTTGGGCTAAAAAGAAGTAATTTTGTTTTGTTTAATTTTGGGTATGCTTCATTAATTTGGGTTTTCGTTTACACTGATTTGGCTTCTGGGTAACTATAGATTTATTGATATGTACTGTTTTGGACCTTTATTTGTTGCTTACTTTGTGTTTTTTTTCTTGGGTTAAATAGATTAATTTGGATTCTGGGTAAACGAAATTAGACTAATTTGTTTGCTTACTTTGTGTATTTCGTTGGTTAAATAGACTAATTTGTTTGCTTACTTTGTGTATTTCGTTGGTTTTCTTGTGATTAATTGTTTGTGAGTTCTTTAAGATGTTATGTTATTTGCACCAATTTAGTTGTTTAGCCATCACAAACTTCTCCTTTAGTTTTTGTTGTGTGACTATTTTTCTTTTGGGGTAGTGGATCTTTGTGTCGGTGCTTAAATTTTGAGATGATAGTAGCTGGAAAAATAGTGTAACGTGAAGGTTACCAAATTTACCATTGGGTCTCATATAATCTTTTGCCCATGAAATTTATTAACGTTGGTGGGTCTGAATGCTATTCGTAATCAAAATATTTGATGTTTCGCTTCTTGCTAAAATAGTAACTTTTGCACTATTGCATCTGAGTTCTGGTTTTAACGTATTTTAAGTGTGCATTTTTTAGCAATGATATAGTACCTTTTAATAGATGAAGTAAGTTGCGAGTAGCTAGGAATGCAGGGATATATTAGATGGATTGAACACCATATATATATCCAACTGGATGCCTTAAAGATTCCATACTTATAGAAGAGTTGGCTTCAAACCTGAAATATATAGAGCCTTCAGATTTCTTGAAGAAATAGGTTTCATTTGCTACGCTAGGAGCATTAATTTGCACCCTTTTCAACTGATATGTAATTTGATGAGTACAATTTATAAATTGTGTTACTTATTAGATGAATATCATGGGTTTGTATTTTATAGTTTTCAATAATAAGGTATAATAAGGTAAGCTGCATTACTCACTGTTGGATGTCACTGCTTCATTAGTTGGTAAGATTGCAACGCGGAGCCTTAGCTACTGCCTACTAGCTAGTCAACTCTCTATTCATAGAAAAAATCATTATTCGAAAACAGTACCAATATTTACATGTATATTGGATTTGAGTGTTCTCCAATTTTAATTTTCACCTATCGCATTCATCATCATTGATACGACTAGGAAAAAAATCATTGCATCAGTAAATGAATACAGATGTATTTTTTATATTGACATTTATTAGTTAAACATAATAGCTAGTTAGATTTTCTCCTGCACAACTGACTCCTTCTGCATATTAGACTGCCCGACCCTTATCAGTACCTTCAAAACGTGAGAATTAGAGAGTGCTGCCTGCTGCACGTCAACAGAAAACTGGGCTGCTGCTTCACCAGATTGTCCAGCTTTGTCACGAGCATCATTCACATTTTTTGCACCTTGTTTATTCTTAGCCCCTAAGAGTTATATGCTATACATAGAAGATGATAGACATATTATTAGACACAAGGGTCCTGCTAAAGATTTTGTAACATCTGAATGGTTCCAATGCAATTAGCAGATCTATCTTTAATGGAGCAGATCTCAACTTCTGCTAAGTTCAGAATAGATTGGAAAGAACTCAAGATTGTCAAAAAGGATTTGCTAATAAACCTCTTAGGGTCTATTTGTTTGAAAAGAAGCTGGACAGTCCTTTCAATGGCTTTGTCTCACACCTCTATGAAAGCAGACTAGAAACCGAGAAATCTGGTGATGAAGCTATGTCATATTTCTATAAGATTCTAATGAACTAAACTCAATAGTTGATATTGTTTGTACCATTCCTTTGTTTCCATTGCTTTGAGATCATAGCTTAATTTGCATTACTTCCATGAAATTGTAGGTCTTTTAGACCATTTATACCTATATGATTTTAAATCTACCTCACTCCATTTTATCACCTTCAATCCTCATTTTGTCGCACCTACGGCCTGTGCATATGAAGGTCTACACAAGACATTACTAAATCATCTCAAATTACCTTCTTTCATTTCATCCTCACTATCCTACTTGGAACCTCTGTTGAGTGTCGTCCTTTATAATCATATCCTATTTTTTACGAGTATGCGTCCATTTTAAAATTTGAATTTCTACGATATTCATCTATCATACCTATCTCTCAGAAGACTGAGCTTAAATATCTGCATCTTTACATTTAGATCTTTACTGCCCGTACTGCTATCTACCTAGACATGCTCTAATTTTTTAATCTGAATGTCCATTCAAAAATGGAATTCCAAAGTAGCACAACCTACTTGTTGGTTGAGTTGATTTCTCTTAGCTTCCGACTCTTTGAGAACTGGGAAAAGAATTAGCTGAAGATCCTTATTTTGTCCGTTGATTTCTGTAATTTATTTATTTTCCTGTGTAGTTGGCTGTGTTGAATAATTGATGGATATATTGTCTCTTCTACCTCCCCCCTAAAACTCTTACTCTCCAAAGTGTTTATCCATTCTAGTATTTTTTGGTAGTTCAGTCGCTGATTTTGTTGAGGTAACACAATATCAGACGGAAATACCTATCCTTCTAGTTAGTAATTACCTTAACATGGGCAAGCATCATATAAGAATGTAAGTTAGCAAAATAAAGAGAATTGACAAACAAGAAGAAAGTTGAGAAATATTGAATGTGCAATGATATGTATAATTCGGCACCAAAAGATATATCTGGAGAAGAATTAAAAACTACTCAAGGGAGTTTGTGTTCTATCTCATTAAGTTTATCATTTAAAAAATTTCACTATACTTGCCAATGTGCACATGACACTTTTTGGTGCGCAGAATTATTATATTATCTTCATAATTTAATTATTCCTCTTCTAGTCTCCAAGATTAGTAATTTATTTTAAAATCCTACCAGATTTGTGAGTCTAATTCTACAAATCGGCTCTGTTATCTTTTGATTGTTTATTCCTGTTGATATTCTTAGGATGCAGTGATTGCCCCCCGACAATTTGATTGTGGAAATGAACTAAAATTTTCATGTAAAATGATTATTTTTTAAGTACAAGAGTTTAGAGATCTTAGTTATTTATGGTTGCAAATTGTTCTGTCAAAATGTAATGTGGTAAATTGTTCTATCTAGCCTAAATTCATGTCTTTGCTGTGCCTTCTTGGAAGTAAGAGCCTAAATTTTCATAACTCAAAAGCTGCAGTGTAAACACAAAAACCTTTTGCCAACAACTTCAGTTTGTTTGTTTCAGATTTTACCTTTTTGTAGGTTGAGATTATAGTATGTGCAGCTTACTTGTAAGTGATGTGCAATAATATTTTTTTTGACAGTCTAAACTTCAGAATCGTCAAAGTTCCGGAGAAACAGCAGATGATACATTTAGGGTTGTATTTGGAAAGGAGCAGCCTGGTCGGGTTAGATGCTATGGTAGATCGGTGACGACAAGCTCTCTGAAAGAAGATGAAGAAATCACCAAGCTTAAACAAAAGCATGCCAATGAAATAACTTCTCTGAAGGAAGAAATGAAGGAAATGATGAGAGAAGAAATGCGATGTTTTTTTAGTCAAATGGTGAAAAACAACCCTGGACTGGATTTTCATGATATACAAGGGTGTGTTGGATCTAATATTCCTTCACCAGTTGATGCAAGTAGTGCACGGCTATGAGAGGCCAAAATCTACCACATTCTTCTGGCTCAACTCACGCCCCAAGTGTTAAAAAGGTATTTATATTTCCCAATTTCAAAAACTACCTCAATCTTAACTTACAAAATCATGCTTTCTAACCAGTGTATACTATATATATGTTTCTTCCTAATTTTTAATTTTATTTTGAATGTGGAGGAAATACGGGTGATGCAATTGGATATGGTGGTCACAAATCAATTTGATTCATTAAAGTGAATGGTGAAGTATTGCAATGTTCTATAGATTTTGCCAATAGGTCGAAGCTATGGTTCTGATGCATCTATTTCTTTCATAATACTATTTTTTGAATCATACTTCTTTGTGGTTCTAATTGTTATCTATTGCTGCTCTATTTCAATTTTGATGACTAGTTGTTGTGAACTTGTGGACACTGGAGCATGTTTCCGTATAAATAACATTTTTTGCTTTTGTATTTGTCTCACTCTTCCTCACCATCCCGCCCCAAAGTAATGGAGTCAAGCTTTTGTTTCCTAACATGCAACTTTTATACAGGTTGCTATTTTCAAACACATACGAGAATCAATGCTAGAAGAAGTTGACTTCAAGAAGGAGGCTGCAAATGTTGAGTCATTCAGGAGGTATTTAGAAGCCACGGGACTTACTAAGCAGGCCACTGCTCCAAAAGTCTACCCTCAATATAGTACTAAGCGTGTTCTGACAATGGAGAGGCTATATGGAGTTCCTTTGACGGACTTAGACTCCATTAAGTCACTGGTTTCTAGTCCCGAGACCAGTCTTATTACTGCCATGTTTGGTGAAGACCTTTTGAACAATTGGGATGTTTATTTTTATTGATTCTATAAATATGAATACATCTGGTTTTGTAGATCGTCTTTGCTAGTGAACTCTTGAACCAACAATGCTTTATTACTATAGACAGTACACAAAGTATGTTTCTTTCTTGAAATATATTTTAAGTATATGCATTTGAATTATTTTTATTCTATTACTT
>NW_017670764.1:255827-285827 GCF_001879085.1 Nicotiana attenuata | reverse complement strand
AGCTAAAAGCAGGCGTGCCTCTCTTATAAGAGAATATGATACCATCCCCCACTTTTGGCGCACTTGTTTGATGAGCTAAGCCTAAGCGCCATATAAGTCAAAAGCTAGCCTGAGACCTAAAAAAGCAAGGTCGAAATCCATCCCTCTTTTTCCTGTATTTGACTAGTAGGGCTAATGAATGACCCTTTGATCTATGTCGTGGAAAGTTCAGCTAGGTCTGATTAGAAGTTCAAAAATGAGTGGAATGAGGGGATTTAGAGGTAAAAGGGGGGGGGGGGGCGAGCTTTAATTGAAGTAGGGGCGGAGCTCCTCTTCTTACAGTCAAGTGGCTTTCACTCCTCATAGAGAGTTAGAAAGCGTTAGTTCTCATAGCAAGCTTTAACCCGACGGGGTAGGGCGCGACCCCCCAATTCTCAACCCCGACCTACAGAAGTGGTTTTTTAACCCACATTTTTCAAAGTTCTGTTAGGTTCTTAGTAGCAATCGGCGACCTTTTCTTCTTTTACTTCACATAGCTTTTCGTCTCCTTGATAGCTGGAAGTTCTCCAAAAGTATGAAAAGCTGGAGGACTTTGTACCAAATATTCCGGTGTGGTTGGATTCTGTTCAACAGCCCAAGGACTTGGAGCACATCTTTTGTTCTTTCCACTGCTTGAAGTGATTGTTATGACCACGAAGAAACAACAAATCCCAACTACGGATATATAAGAGCCAAAACTGCTAAGGGTATTCCATCCAGCGTAAGCATCTGGATAATCTAGAATGCGACGTGGCATACCCGAAAGCCCTAAGAAATGTATAGGAAAGAAGGTCACATTAACCCCGAAAAAAGTGATCGAAAAATGGATTTGACCTAAAGTTTCAGGGTATGTCCGACCAAAGATTTTACCTACCCAATAGTGAAATCCTGCAAATAAAGCAAAAACAGCTCCCAGAGAAAGTACATAATGGAAATGTGCAACCACATAATAAGTATCATGTAGAGCAACGTCTAGCCTAGAATTAGCCAGAACTATTCCAGTGAGTCCTCCTATGGTGAACAAAAAGATGAACCCTACAGCAAATAACATGGGTGTTTTGTATTGTATCGAACCCCCCCACATGGTAGCGATCCAACTAAAGATTTTGATTCCAGTGGGGACAGCTATGATCATGGTAGCTGCGGTGAAGTAGGCACGAGTATCAACGTCTAAGCCCACAGTAAACATATGATGAGCCCAAACAAGAAATCCAAGAACATCTATACTGATCATGGCATAAACCATGCCTAGATACTCGAAAATCAATTTTCCCGAAAAAGTAGAAACGTTATGACTTATGATACCAGATCCAGGCAGAATGGGAATATACACCTCTAGATGACCGAAGAACCAAAAGAGGTGCTGGTATAACATGGGGTCTCCCCCTCCAGTGGGATCAGAAAAGGTTGTATTAAAGTTTTGATCGGTTAATAACATGGTAATTGCCCCTGCCATTACCAGAAGTGATAATAAAAGTGGGAATGCTGTCACTAGAACGGACCACACAAATAGAGGTGATCTATGCATAGTTATTCCAGGCCACGCATGTTGAAGATAGTTGTTATAAAATTAATAGAACCTAAAATGGATGAAACACTAGATAGATGAAGACTAGAAATTGCTAAATCAACTGCTCCTCCAGAATGGCTGGTAATACCACTTAAGGGCGGATAGACCGTCCACCCAGTGCCGCTACCCACTTCTACTAAGCCTGAGCTTAATAGGAGCAAGAGACTTGGAGGCAACAACCAGAATGAAATATTATTTAATCGTGGAAATGCCATGTCAGGCGCACCTATCAGAATCGGAACAGACCAATTACCAGATCCACCTATCATCGCCGGCATAACCATAAAAAAGATCATTAAAAAAGCGTGAGCCTTTATTAAAACATTATATTGATGATTCCCACCAAGAATTTGATCGCCAGGTCGTGCTAATTCCATACGAATCAGTACTGAGAAGCATGTGCCCATCACTCCAGCAATGGCATCGAAGATGAAATAAAGAGTCCCAATATGCTTGTGGTTAGTGGAGAACATCCATCGGACCGGATTTGTCGTAAAATTGAGATTATTTTGTTTCCTTCCTTATCAGAGAGGGGCCCGCGGGGCTTATTTATTGAAAAAGGGGGAGTAAGAATGGCAAGCCCTCACTTTATTGATGGGGCATTTTGATCCCCTTTTCCTCTCATCCTCCCCCGGTTCTGGTTCAGGAAAGGGTCAACGCAAGGATCTTATTTCGAAGCAATCTCTGGAGTTTTCCCTTATCCGAACGGGTCTTGCAAGAAAATAGGATTTCATATTGAGCTCCAAATATACGCTATTGGGATGGGATGGCTCCTACTAGCTCTCCCCCCCTAAGAACCGCACGTGCGAGTTCCCCCACATACGGCTCAAGTGGCGAAGGCCCTTTCCTTCGCGCTTGGTAAGCGCTTCGCTGTAGCCAAGCTTACTGCTAGCCTATCGGCTAGAGCCAAGCTTCGACCGCGACTGCTCGTCGCTTCTGGGCGCCTTATTCCTTCACCCGAGATCCAAGTCAGCACCGGCAAAGATCTCTTGATTCCCGCAGCCGGGCCGGCTTGGAAGCAAACTACCTCTTGCCTATCTCACCTCCTTCCTTTAGCTGGGTGAGCCTTCGCTTTTTGGATCGTCTTCCGCCCAATGCGGTACCCCCCATTTTATGGTTCCCATTGGGTTTACCTTGTTCACAGGTCGACCCCATGGCAACAAGAAAAGGCGATCTTATGCTATACTCCGGTGATCTCTTTCCTACCGAGACACGCAAACTCCCATCATGTCCCAGATCATATTTCGTGAATCGAAAGGGGAAGCCTACTCATCTATCAGCTCCTCTCGTAGATCGGTGCGGTTTTACTAAGCGTCCAAGCAAAGTTCACTCGCTTGATCAATCAAGAGGGTTGCCGCCACTCTTTAATAAGGTTATCTGTTGTATCACTTCTTGCATTCTGTCCCACGCTTCATACCTCCTCTTTCTTCTTAAGGTAAGATGAAGGGCCAGGCATTGTGGGGTAGGAGCATCCAGTCGGCAATCTTTTTGGCTTGACCAAGAAGTCTTATGTCCTCCGAGTCGCACGACGATTTAACCGAAAGAACTTCTTGCGCAATTCGTGCCTTTCTGTTTTTATGACAAGAAAGGCTTTCTTTATTTTCATATAAAATTGTTCTCTAGACTTTTTATCAATATGAGGTGATCGTAACACAGTATATAAGACTCGTGATTCAGGTAATCCAATCTTCCGTGTGTAAGGCGGAAGCCCCCAAAAATGGTTTTCAAAAAATGGGTGATCAAAAGATCGAATTACTATGCCTATTTTGGTGGTCGTTACTTTTGGTGGTCTTTCTTTTTGGTCCTCTTCTTGTTCTATCGATCACAAGCATCCAGCAGCGCCATGCCAGTTTAGATTTCGATTCTAAAGGCTAAGGCCCCCCTTTTCTTTTCCTCCTAGCCGTGTGTGGGCCACACTTTAGAAAGGCCAAAAAGGGGGTCTGCTATTTCTCGTCCCATAGAGAATCTCCGCATTGCGGATCACCCGAACCAGCCTAAGATAGGGCTGGCTCTGACGAGTGACATCTCTTTCGATCTAGCTCAAATACCTATTTAAGGTATTTTCTGAAAGCTAGCCTCCCTAGTAGGGTGGTTAAAGAGGAGGCCGCGGATTTCTGACCATCCAAGCCAGAACTATATGGGGGGGAAACCCATCCCGCACCAATGCTACTGGAAAAAAAGATAGAAGCAGCATTTGTTTCTCCAAAATACCCAAAAAGGGCGGGAGGTGCCTGGCCTCGTTCCTACCAATGAAATAGAGCGACAATCGCTGTTGATGCTCTACCCTCCTTTGGATATCAGGAAGGAGAGGTTGCTCTAATTCCGGAACGAGGATCTCGCATGGAATGGGCGCAACCTCGGGTTCGGGAAGGCGCGGTTCTGGTTCTCTCGGAGGAGAGAAATCAAGAGCGCCAGACGAGGAACCCCTTCCCCCATCGCATGCGGCTACGAAGCAGTCAAGATACTCACTTGTTGAATAAAAACTTGTCATAATCAGAAGGAAGAGAGCGGCCCCCAGCCTCAAAAGGTTCCTTTGGAAAAGCTCTTTTTCCCTCCTAATTATGGTAGTCGTGGTTGATTCGAGGATCTTACGCGGTGGAGAGAACTCTTCTATCGTGTTGCATTTTCTCTTGCGGACCCCCCCGGTCGATCGTACTGGAGCGATTCGAGAAGAACGATTAGGTTCATATTCTATCCTTTCTACAATGCCTATAGACGAAGTGCTTCATTTCAGATCAATTCTTTGCTGCAATCGCTTTGATCCACCCCCTCGTTGAAAAACCGTAATACGCCCTGAGGAATTCGTACCAGCAGACTTCCCTGTACTCAAAGTGAATTGTCTAAGTGCTCTCCTTTGTCTCATTCTTTATCTCTTAATCATTCGATTCCGCCCCTAAAGCTAGCTCCTACTCCTCCTCCTTCTCCTTTAGGATAGGATCCTCCTTGGTCCTTTTTACATAACACTCTCGGCCACCCAAGACGATGTACTATGATACTTTCTGTTTTCTTAATCTCCGCGAGCTTAATTCTTCTTCGATATCCATATATTTTCTATATGGTTCAAACAAACATAAGAAATAGCGGGTTCCTGATAGAGGGAAATCCACAGTTATATTCGAAATTTAAGTACATCTTAATCTCTTTTTGCCTTTATTCATTCATTACAATGAGAAATTTCCACTGGATATATTTTTCCAAAAGTGTAAGTCAGATTTTACAAAAAAATACCTTTCTGGGTTGCTTTTGCTTTTCCAGCATTCGCCCCTTCAGTAGCCTTTTGCGCGGGTCCTGCTCCTGCGCTTCCTGACCTCAACGAGATTCCAGTAGGCCTTTCACCTGCTGAAATAGCGCAATTGCATCGGGAGACTGAAGAGAATGCCGCCCAGTGTGACAGGCTCTTGCAAGAAATCTGTGTGCAGGCAAGAGAAGTTGCCCGTGAGCAGGGAGGAGTGTGGGACGAACTCATGCTAGAAAAACTCGTCGACGCCATCAAGTACCTTGCAAACGTGGGCGAGCTGCCTGAGGAGAAATGAATCGCCGCTCTCATTAAGGTCAGGGGGGTAATCACTAAAAAAGAGCCCTCGACCATTTGGTTTTATATCGATCAAGAAATGAAAAGGTGGGGCGGTCGGGGGCTATGCTGAATTCTTTTTCTTAGATAGAATGAATGGAAAAGGGGTGCTTGTGTTGTGGTTTTCGTAGTTGCAAGAATTTTTTTTTCGAGAAAAGGTCCTGTCAAGTCGGTCCGCTAACGCCTTATCTTCCTATTTATAAGCCACAGCTTACTTCGACGTTTTCAATTTCCCATAGAGGAACTGCTTCCTGCGTCTGCGGCCGTTGCAGCTAAACAAATGGAGGAAGGAGGAGGGGAGGGGGGGACATCAAATGGATTTTTGTTAACACAGAACTGGAAGAGGTTCGATTCCTCTTTGATGTTGTTAAGCCAAGAGCGCAAAGCGCATGCACGAAATGAGAGCTAGAGGAATGGGAAGACAAGAGAATACCCGGGTACTCCATCTACCAAAAGAAATGACTGAAATAGAGCGAAGAATGGAAAGGCAGGTTGCGAAGGCACTGACTCAAAGGCTGATAGGATTTAACTCAACGGGAAAAGGAAATAGGCTAAGCAAGAGGATTTACCATCGATCGTGAAAGACGAAGTGACTCACCAAGAGCATTGCTCATTAGGGGCTGCGGTGACAGGAGCTAGAACAACAAAACCAAAAGAAAATGGCCGTAGAAGGCTAGCTTTCAGAATAAGAAAAGGCACCTTATTAGCACGATAGGGGGATTCTTAGACAAGAAAAAAGCATTCAACAAAACTTCAAAAATTCTTTCTTAGGAAGGAATGGAAAGATAGGAAGCTTGGAGAGCTAATGGAAAGAAATAGAAATAACAGATCTGCGATAGAAGTCGAATACAATTAAGTAACTAGGGGCAAGATACAGACTTTAGAGCGTCAAGTCATGCACAAATCGGAGTGACTTTACTAACTGAAGAAAGAAAGCTGCTTCGGCAGGATCGAAGAAGACGTGTAAGACACCGAGGGGCCAGGGCTTCTTTATTGTAAGGCGTCTAGAAGCCCAATTTTTTTCATGTCTTATGGGCACACAAATGTTCACAAAGGAAAAGGGCTCTCCATGGGCAGCGTCTGCTTCAGCTCAAAGCGAATAGGCTGGCAGTCTTGAAGCGACGGAGAATTCTTTAACTGTTCGGTGTCGGCATCTTTTCCTACTTCTAACTGTTCTCCTAACCGGGCAAGGTAATCGGCTAACCGGGAATTCATCTTCAAACCTAAGTCCCAAGGAGACAGGTTGAAATGTACGGGCGTAGGTTAGCGTCTCGTCCTACAAATAATAGTCTTTGAAGGCCGCGCACGGGATGCGCTGTACGGTAGTAGTTTATGTTAGCTACTTATCCGGCGCCTTCTTTACGACTTTCGACCAAGCCATTATTGAAGAAACTCTTGTTTAGTCCGGACGTCGTTCCTGTCCCTTGTGGTGCTTTTTCAACCCGTTGCTTTGACTTGGTCAATTTCATCTGGATTCGCTCCAATTCCAAGAGATACCACATTATCTGCATCACCAGTTCTAGGCTTATACTATGTTCCAGAGCCTTTAGTTTAGTTGCATAGCTAGAAGCTACTATATATAGATAGTGCCCGATTTCTATATCCTGCCTACGAATCGAAGCTCCCATCTCTCTAGCTCATGAATAAATCACCCGCTAATAGTCGGAATAGAATGAAGGAATGATTCAATCTTCCATCATTTCAGAGCCGACGCCTCCTTTTTTTCCTTTCTATCTATACTTCCCATCCCAGAAAATTATGGAACAAGCAACGGCTTTCGCGCGAAATTTTTTTTTGCTGGGTCTCGCTTGCACATTTCTGGGTTTGACCTTTCTTCCCTTAGTCTCACTATGTTCAACTAAGCCACTTCATCCCTAGAACCAACTCTAATTGTGTATGAAATCGCCTGGCTATTTTTGTGTGATTGAATCTTGTCCCGAGGGTAAAACAAATTCCTTATATTAAAAAATTTAGGATAGCCCCTCGAGATAAGAAGTTGAAATTCAAAGAAAGTCAAATGGCAGAACAAGGAGATGTATTTGTGTTTCTCTATTTTTCATCGAGATTGGCTTTGTCTTCAGTTAATGTTAATAAAGGACTCAAAAAGAAGTCCCTAACCATTATTGTACCCCTTTAGAGGTAAACTGATGTCGTTCTATAGGTTATATACCTATAGGGGGTCCATAAGATCATTTTTTCTGGGTAAAGGCAGCCTTTAAAAATCCCTGGATAGAGAGAGATAATCCATTTTCCTGGAAGCTGTTGATCTAAACTCTCCTTCCCTTGTCTTTATCACTCTAGCAGCTGCCAAACATTTCTTGTCCACTTTTCATGCGGCTCTTTCTAAAAAGAAGAAGAAAGCTATAACCTCTGTGCACCCAGAGAATAAGCAACTCGCTATAAGGAATAGAAGGAAGGTTCTTTGTGAGAGTAGTTCATCTCGGGGGAAGAAGGAAGTAGTGGCTTCTACTCCCATACGAGCGCACATTAATCTAATTGAAATTCGGAAATAAGGAGGAAGGACTTGACTTGATCACGCTACTCAGTATACTAGTATAGAATGGTGCGTTCCAGTGCCAGTGATAGATTGGTTTAGAAAGATCGTATCGAGATCGCCTTTTCTCAATCTAGTAAGAGTGGTTGGTTAAAAGAGATGGATTCCTTTCTTCAATGCATTCCATCGGGGAATAGGGTACCTTTTTTCTAAGATACGTTCATTCAAGCTCAAGCCAACTTCTATTAGTTCGGTCGGAAGGCAAGGGTCCAGTCTATCAATCCATTCAAGTTATTGGGGCATTTCTGCATTGGTTGAGTGCCTAGTAGGGGAATCGGTTTCATCTGCTATGCTTTATGCACCTACTTTTCTGGCCAATCCTGTTAGATGAGCGACAGTGTTGAAAGGTGCAGATCTTGGTCTTCTAGACCTGAGCATGTTTTTCATAGTTGATCCTATGCTTGGGGAGAAAGAGATGTTAGGTGGGTAGCTATTGTTGGCCCAGTCAAGAGTTGCATGTGGTCGGTCGTCAGATGCCACCGCTTCATCATTCAGATAGATGCGCAATATCTGAGATAGAGTGCCCGCCTTTATACAATCAATTTTTGCTTGCCTCTCACCAAAGTTCGGACTAAATGGGCCAAGCTCCAGCTAAGAAAAGAGAGGCGGAGATATGGAGGGTAGGCTTCTCATGGTATGCCGAGCCTTTCAAAAAAACACAACCTAAGATGCTTCCTAGGGTGATACTAACCACTAAGAACTGAAAATTCCACTAAAGATGTGTTTATGATATGGCGGAGTATCATGTGATAGGGGGTGGGGTGATGGGAGATTACGTATTAGCGTTGTTGCCTACTTAAATAAAATTCTGAATCGAGATGATGGCCAATGCACCCAAAAAATAGAAAAATGGACACGGAGGACAATCCGTGGCTTAGACGGGAAATCACGTTTGAAGAATGAGAATCTGAATAATAAAGCCCCAGGTCCCGACGACTTCCTGGCTACCTTCTGCCAAAGGATGTGGCCTCACCCATTAATAAAGCTATTGAAGTCTCTTAAAAGTAGGTCAGATCCTCAAATCAAGAAATTCTACGTTTATCACACTTATTCCGAAGCGGGAAGTTAGCGATTCCTTCGATCTTTATCGGCCTCGCTATGCAATTATGTGTACAAGAAAAATGAAGAAATTCTTGCGAATAGGCTATGCAACCGAAAGTCATAAGTTTCATTGAACCAGATGGCGTTCGTTAAAAGAAGAGGGATAGTTTACAAGATTTTGCTATCTTCTAGAAATTTTTGGGAAATTTCACTGCTCCGCAGTTTTTTGCTAAAATATATTTGCACAAAGCATTCGATTCTGTAAATACAAACTTCTTTCTTGATGCTCTAAGAGACCTAGGCTTTGATCGGAAATGGATCAATTGGAAAAAACGAATGCATCTCGACTCCTTCTTTCTGGGTTATTTGCAATGGCTCGCCCTTTGGGTACTTAAAAAGCAGCCATGGCCTAAGACAAGGGGATAAAGGATCTCCCTTTCTCTTCAGGATAGTTGTGGAAGGGCAACCAATTCTTTTTTGAAGAATGGTGCAATCGAGGAGCCATAAAACCAATGCAGCCTCGGGAAGAAAACCAACCCGGTTACTCACCTTGACGATCTCATGCTAATCACGGAGGCAAGCTTGCATTCTGCTCAAGGCCTCTTCGATCTACTTGACGACTTCACCAACGCTTCTGGTCTCAAGAAGAAAAACAAATTGTTGATATCAGGAAAAAACATCCTACGCAGGCAAATATCCAGCATACTGGGTCTCGAAGAGGGGACCAAAACATATTTGCCGATCCTTGTCCCCCAAGACGTAAAAAGAAAGCGGTTAGGCAACCTTCCATTGTTGCGGCTGGCCATTCCCTGTTAGCTGTTTCAGCAACCATCTTTTGATTCCAAAACCAAACACTGACTATCCCTTCCCGGGGGAGATAGAAAGGACCCACTCAATCCATACTTTCTTTGTTTGAGAATGATGTTGGGAGAAAGAAAGGCGACTCTTGTGATCCTTCGACATTATTGAAGGGAGGGGGCTCGACCTGAAGCCTTTAAATAGAGTCCCATCCGCCTCCCCGGTTCCACGCGCCCTTACTAGTAAAGGCTCCCATTGGGAGAAGCAGAAATTGTTGAGTGAGCGATCCGGCCTCTAGCCCTTCAATGATGGATTTGTCTTCAAAAAAACCCCGACCTCGTTAGAAAACGAATGGCAGCGTGAAGTTGATGAGCAGGGAAGATGTCTTTTTTCTAGTTGGCAAAGCGTCCCCATCTTCCATAGCTAGGGATTAGTCATTTAAGGATCAGTTGATGCGCTGGGATGAAAGAAAATTCTTCGGTGCTCCTCCGGGACAAACAGTAAAGGCACATGAAGGTATTAGCTCATCGATTGGATGGAGAGAACCGCGACACTTTACCTTACGAATATCTAAAGGCGAAGATCTATTTTCGACTATCACGTTTACGTAGGTCCTAAGTTTCTCATTACTCGGTGAAGTCTGATTTGAGCCCTGGTCAAACTGATCTCTCCGGCGGGCGGAGGATGGTCTCATATTAGCAATGTTTTGATTGCGCCTATCTGTCATTGCCAATGAACCGATCACCAAGAGAAAGTCTCTCTCTTAATCTTAAGGTGAAGCGCGTTTCAGCCAGCTGAAGGAAGGTCGCGTTAGTGCCCCTGCAATCAGAAACCCTTTTGATAACCTTATTACTAATAGAAAAGGGAAAGATGCGCTCAATCCCTTGCTTCTTGCTCCAACTTAGGAGTAGGGGCTCTAGCGCTTTTTCTGCAGGCTGCTATGCTAGTTGTAGCGCGGTAGCGCTTTACTAATATAATAGAAAGTCAAGTTAGTGTTATGGTGCAGCGGAAATGCAAAAGAGAAGAGCAAAGATTCCCGACCCAGAGCAGAGCACGTTATTGTGAGCACGTGATTTTTGCCTATATGAATTGCTCCCATAGAATCAAGAAAAATAAATTTTTCCCGTTATTTGTAATTTTGTAGATTTTTGAAGCACCTTTTTGTTGACTCTTTGCATGTGTCTGTGCACGTTTATTTTATTCAACTCATGGAAAATACAAAAATATGTTGCATTTGCATTTAGGATTTAATTTGGCATTTTGGAATTAGTTAGTAGAAAATCACAAAAAAAAAAAAAACTCATTTTTTGCATTTAGCTTCGAATCTTGTAGTTTTCTTTTAATTTGATAGTTAATTAGTCGTTGTAAATATTATTTTGAGCAATTAATCTAATTGGGTGGGGTAATACGGTGTAGGATTTAATTTAGATTTTTATTTTTAATTTTTTAAAAAAAGAAAAGGAATTAAAAGGAGAATTCGAAAAGAAAAGAAAGGATTTGAAAAGATCAGATTTTTTGGGCAAAAATTTTAAATTGCCCAAGCCCAAACCAATTTTCCCTTAAACCCGTCCAAATACCCGGTTGACCCAGTCGAGAACCCATTTTCTTACTCGGTCTCCCCACCAACAATCCAAACGACCTCGTTTCATTTATTTTCAATCTGGACCGTTGATCTCAGTTGATCAAACGGTCCGGAACTGGTTTGTTCTTATTATTTAACTGTCCGAATGTATCTCCCCCCCCCCCCCCTCTTTCAGTCGTCTCCCTCAATTAACCTCCTAAGAGAACAAACTAAAAAACCCTAGAAGCCGCCTCATTTCCCCACCGTCTCAGGCTGGCGGCGCCACCTCCAAAACAACACCCTGTAACCCCCATGACCCCCTTATACCTAATCCACAATTGGTTTTCCTCGAATCTTCCTTGAACTTCTCGAATCTTAAATCAAAGATTCGAACCCTAAATCCCCAAAGCATAAATCAGAAGCCTATTGAAGATTTGGAGTCAAAATAGGCTTTATTCATGTGTTTTCACTTGAGAACACATGATTAAAGCCCATTTTGGCCAAAATCAAAAGGTTCAAGGAGTTGAATTCCAGATTGTGTTCGTCCAGTCAGTGTAGGTACTGTCAGCCTTTTCCTTTCTCTTTTCTTGCATTTTTCTTTTCCCTCTTTGATTCAGTTCACTTGTATGGTTGTTTCTGTCTCCTCTCTTCCTTTCTTCATTATATGTTCATGTTTTTTTCATTTTTTCTGTTTGCTTGATTAGCTTAATGGCAATTTAGTTTATGTATTTAGTTAATTAGTCCGTTTACTCTTTTCTTTGTTTGGGTTTCATTTTAATAGTCTTTTGGTCTTTTGGGAAATGTTGGCTAGCCTATTAAAATATGATCATTTGACCAAGGTTTGATTTGAATTGTGAGATCAGAGAGCCCAAAAGGGAGTTGAATTGGGTCTTTACAGACCCATTAAAATGGGTCAATTTGACCCATATTCTGCCTGGCCTCAGGGGTAATAACAGGGGTTTAAGAGGGTAATTTAGGAACTCTAGGTAGAGGAATCTTTGAATAACAGACTAGGGAAGCTTCTAGGAAGCTGGGGTGGGGACTAATCTGAAATTCTGATCTTTACACTAAGGATTTCTAAGCAAAAACCAAAATTCCAAAAGGGTCTAAATGCAAAATCTGATTTCTTTAGGCTGCCCTAGTACCTTGCCTATAAAGGCATCCTTTTCTTCAAGCTCAAGGCAGATTTTAAGAGATAAAAATTCTGCAAAATTGAAACGGCTGCTCTCTTTGAAAAAATTCTGAAATAATCTCAAATTCCCTTCAGTTTCTTTGGTGAAAACTATAGAAAACTCTGCTTGGTTTTGTCCCTCTGATCCTCATAGTCTAGTTCAAAACCACTAAAATTTCACAGTTTTACATTCTGGTTTGAAATGGATTGAATGGTGGATATTTAAAAGCTTGGGTTTGGATTTTTGCTGGGGGAACACTATTCCTTTGCTGGATTTTTAGCTGACTCTGTTGTTGCTTCCTTTTGGGTTGAGCTTTCTGCTGCTAATTTGTGCTGAACCCTCACTTCTTTATTTAATTTTTCATTTCCAGGTACATGATCTTTGAATCTTACCTTATGTGATGGCTTGACTTGAAGAATGAAATGGAAAACTAGAGTTCAAAACATGTTTTCAGTTTCTTTTATGAATTAAGTTCTATCTCTTTGTTGTATGGTGTTTTATAGCTTTAGTTCATTGTCTTCTTAATTAATTTCTGGTTTAGCTGGTGGAATTTGTTTCTTGTGTTTAATTTGGGACTGTTAAGATGTTGTGGATAAAAGACTCAGTCAAAAGGCATGTTTGTTCAGTTTTTCTTTAGTTTCGACTATACATTTCAGTTTTACATTGCTTGGTAATAATCTCATGTAGAACCAGTCATCATGACAAGTATAGGTTAGCGATGAAGTGAATAATGTGTAGTATGTTATCTAAAAGCATTGTGATGTGTTTGTTTTGAGATTTGGTTGTCATGTGAAATGTGATCATAAACTCACGTTGAGGATAGTTGATTTGCCTATTAGTTTTGTTTAAATTTTGGCCTCAGTCAGTTTAATGTTTGATATCTTGTGAAATAAGGTTTTAAACCTTGTAATTTGAAGCCTGGTTTATTGCTATGAAGGAAAGGTTTAGACATATGTTGTTTGCTTCTGAGGAGACTCGATCTTGAGTCCTAAACCTCCATCAATTGACCTTGAAATATGGTCTGGGCTCTTTTGGGCCTAACGTTTATTTTCCTTGTGATGTGGCCTTATGAGTCTAAAGCAGACTTGGGCCCAAAGTGCAGACATGATTAGAAATGCAGTTTTAGTTTCTCTACGTTTAAATAATCAAAGAAGCAAAAATGTTAGTTTAATCATGTGTTCCATATAGTTTTAGCTGATTGATATTTAATGGATTGTGTACAATTCTAAGTTCTTGTGCGTAATTTAGCGCTGAATCTTGCAACTGGGACTTTAGCATTGGCCCAGTGTCTTTTTTGACGCGCTACAGATTTCATTTAAGCCTAGCCCTTCTGTTTTCGATGTGCAAACATGACAGAATGTTGATTTGGGCCTGCTTTTAATTGGGTTTTACGTTTAACCAAACATTGTTCCATTTCATTGATTCTTAAGGTTAGGTTATATGTTTGCCTAGATTGAATTCAAATCACTTTAGGTCTTTAGTTAATCAACTAGACTCCTTTAATAATTGAGGTGGGCCATATTAAATAAGAAAATTAGTTATGGCCCTCGTAACCTTAATTAGGAATTTTAGACGTTTAGAGGTGAGGTGTGTCATATTAAATAGAATATAGCTTATGGACCTCAGAAATTTAGTTTGAATTTCCTTTTAAAATTGGTATCGAGGTGTGCCGTGCCAAATAAAATCTCAAAATACATGGCCCTCGCTTAATTACTGTTTTAATCCTTAGAAATCGAGGCGTGCCATTAAGTTGAATTTCGATGGCCCTCGCAAACTTGAAAGTGCATAGTTTCTTTAGGCGTGCTATTTTTAAAAATTACCTTCCTAAACTCGGGTGTGCATTTCATGTGCCCAAATCCCAATCTCAACAATGTTAAATAAAATGTGTCTCGGACTGCGGGTGCATTTCGTGTGGCATGGTCCAAAGACGCGTTTTAGATGACGTTGAAATCTTCTTAAAATTAATTAAAAGCGGTTAATAGTTTAAAATTATACCATAGGCTAAAACATGTACTAAAATCAGATAATAGGCCAATTATGATAGTTTAAGAGACCGTGCTAGAACCACGAAATCCGGGGGTGCCTAACACCTTCCCTCGGGTTAACAGAATTCCTTTTTCAGAATTTCTGGTTCGCAGACTTCAAAAGGAAAATCGAAATTTTCCTCGATTTGGGATTTAAAATAAACCGGTGACTTGGGACCCCAGAAACAATCCATCCCAAGTGGCGACTCTGAATAAAAAATTGAATAAATAATCCCGTTTCGAATAGTGTCACTTAAATTGGAAAAACTCCCTTGTACTACCTTCGGGTGTGTAAAAAAGGAGGTGTGACAGTTATTGACTCAAGCACAAATCTGTTGAATGAAGGTAGCTTGCTTACTCTCAGACACTAGTTATACGGGAGTCCCTTGACTTCGCTTATGCCCATATTTATGCAGTAAAGAAAGCAAGTGAGGCGGGCTAAGATTTCATTCGAAGTAACGTAACAGGAATCGATGTTGCACCATCTTCCATTCTTATCGGGATCCGGAGAAGGGGAACTACAACTAAGAAAGAATAAGAATACGAAGAATTGCTTAAGTAAGGTAGTCAACTTTTTTTGTTTGGTATCCGGCTCCGCCAGTAAGGAGCGAAAGAACATAAATCTTTCCTAATATGAGGAATACCCTTGTTTCTATTTCTCGTCTCTGTGTTCGTGGTAATAGTATGAATGGTGTCTCTAAAGTCCTTACTGGTCATAGCAGTTCCCCTCTCCTTCATGTTGGTTATACTTGTCGATTTACATGTCATTTGTATATTTTTCTTTTCTTTTGGAAGCAAAGAATATTGCAACTATTTCCCTTCATAAAGAAAATCTCACCCAAAGTGTACATACATATATGTTTTTTCATTTATATAATTCTAGGAAAAGTAGTAGTATCGCTTGGATATCTCTTTATGGATGAACTTCATAGGGCTGTCGCTCCATTTCTTGATGCATCGGGGGGGGGGATGTCTGGGTCTGAAGGAAACCTGGGGGGGTAGCAATGGAGGCCCCGGTTGGCCGTCCTTCGGGTGTAGGCCTATTTGTTGATAATAGTAGTTATTCAAATGATGAAGAGTTCGCCCAGCCAAACCCCCAAAACGCGCCCCCTAATGCAGTGGAGGCAGTCCTTCCAGAACCGGATATGGATTCTGTAAGGGGTGTCATCAAGTAGAGGTTACTTGTGCACCGCCTGGGTCCTCAGAGGAATTTCTCGGTTTACGATTCTGAAATAGACCGAATTTTGGATCTGAAGAACAACATTCCTAATAGAATGGGCGAGTTAGACCCAGACCACTTCTGGAATAACCATCGAAACAGACTCATTCGGGACTACATACTACCGCCCACGGGCAGGGAGTATAGAATAAGGGTTTTAGAAGAAAAATTGGGCTTCTTATTGGGGGAAAATCCAAGCAGCTCCTTCATCTATAAGCAACTTATGAGAGAGAAAAACTCGTTCTTTATGGATGCTCCATTTCGAGGCCCTAGATAGAGCTGAATCATATGTGGTTGGTCTGTTCCGATCGGTCCGGAGGGATGGGGAGGGTAGTGCGCTGGTGATGGTACTTAGTGGATGGATCTCTACACCACTTTTTTTCTATTCTATAATGGAGGGTCCACGTTAAAATGGGCTCACAGACTACTTCAGGGCTGGAGTGAGGAGCCACAAAAGTACCTGTCAGGAACTTTTTAAGAAAGGACCGAGAACTACATAGGGTCTGAGACTCACTTCCTTGAAAAGAGGGAGAGGGGTTATGTAGGCAGTAGCCATTCAAGAAATGTAGCGGTTGCTCGACCAAAGCCGGTCAATAAGACAGATCGGATCCTAGTGCTTTTGAGATGGTTTGATCGATAGCAAAGATAGGGAAAGAGCAGACTTCCAACAAGCATTAGCTCTCCCTGAAAAGGAGGTGATCCAGCCACACCTTCCAGTACGTCTACCATGTTAGGACTTCACTCCTGTCACTAGCCCTGACTCGGGCATCCCTTTCAGGTGAAGCTGACATACAATTTAGGTAATTTATAAGGACTAAACGTACTGATGAAAGGAAAAACTTAGGAAAGAATAGCTAAGGGGAATCCTTTGCTTGAGGAAAGAGATGATAAATTCAGTCATGAAAAAAACCAGTTTGTTTTAAGGCTCTCATGAGGCCTTAGGCGAATTCCTCTCACATTGGAAACTGCGCTCAATTCCTATATTATTCGCGCACCTACCTACCACAATCTGATTCCAAGTCCTTTATTTTAAAATAGAGGAGTAGTTCAACTTTTCTCTCTTCGGGACTAAGAGAGCTTACTTACTAACTAATTGAAAAAAAAAAGACAAATAGAACGAGTTTTTTTTTACGTGATCAGAAATCACCCGTCGGTGATGAACCAGTACGCACTTAGGATAGCACTTCAGGAGAGTGAGATCCAAGTGGCATATCAAACAGACTTATCAAAATTGCCACCATACGAGACTTGCAAGGCATGCCCGCCAGAAAGTGAAGAGAGGTTTATAAGCACCCCGACTTAGGAATCATGACCCACCGAAGAAAAGAAAAAAGTATACCGTGATGCACCTCTCTTTGGTTAAGCTTTTGAAGATGCCTAAATTCACTTTTGCCGCATCGAGGACTTTTTCAAAGATCCGGAGCGAAGCCTGCGCACCAAAGTGCTCGAAGATCAAGAATCAGTCTTTCATTGTTAAATAGGCTGGAAGTCTTTGGCTAGTGCGCTGACCTATTTGCCTTCACCTAAATAAAGACAGAGCATTTTAGGAAGGTTGGCGCCTGGTGTCTAAACCGGAGACATCGTACCGGAATGCATCTCCCACCACAGACAAGAATCTGAACTGAGGAAATTCAAAAAAGAAAATAAAGTCTCTCGGGGAAAAGAAGTCAAATTCGCTATTTCTGACAGCTACGGTAGTAGAGAAGGAGAGGCACTACTTACGAGAAAGAGGAGTTCTCTCTTCTACTCTCGGGTATTGAACCGGGGTGCTTTGGTACTAGACTGGGCGCGCGAGCCATAACTACTGGGGAAGAAAGGCGCAGATCTTTTCATCCTCCGCCAACAAGCAGAGCCGACACCGAGCTACTTCGTACCTTTTTCATTCAAACGGGAATAACTCCACTCTCAGTCCAGTGTGGCCTAGACTAGTAGAAGGCGTAAGGATGCTAGACCGCTGCTCAATACTGGATAATCCACGTTCATCGGATTGCAGCAAGCACTGACTTTTAGGGGGAGGCAACTAAAGAGGTAGCGAGACTAAGCGCAATTTCAGGAAGAGTTGGACCCTTGCCTCTAGGATTCCTTCTACCCTTGTGCTAAAGGAAAGAAAAAACAACTTCTTTCTTTATATTATTTTATTATTTGGTATAATGGAAAAAGTTGAACCCTACTAAAGAGTGGCTTTCAGCTCCTCCCCCTTCTTTCATTCAGCGACTAGGTACGCACTTCGCCGTGAAAGATCTTGGTGATCTTCATTTCTTTCTTAGGAATCGAAGTCAAACGTACATCAATTTCTCTAGTCTTGACTCAGACTAAATACACCTTAGAATTACTCGAACTCATTTGCATGACTCCAAGCCATTTCACACACCCCTTGCGTCTGGCTTAAAGCTCTCTACATACGAGGGTGCTCCTCTCTCTGACGCAACGGAATATCGTAGCATTGTTGGCGCCCTTCAATACCTCACTCTCACCACCGTGTATCTCCAGGCTGTAAAAGGCATCTTACGGTATATGAAGGGTTTTCTTGGGGTTGGTCTAACCTTCACTCAGGGACTTTTAACCACCTTCTTTGCATTCTTCGATGCCGACTGGGCTGGCTGTCCCGATAGCAGACGGTCCACTACTTGCTTTTGCGTATTTCTCGGAAACAACCTACTAACTTGGGTTTAAAAAAAAAAGAAAAAAGGTATAGTAATATATATATAAAGTCAAAGTTCAATGGTAACGACTTCTTCCATTGACTTCAGGATTGCTTGGTTTCAGGGAAAGTCTCTCGCTCCTTTCCCTCTTTTTCTTGGTAAGGAATTCCTTAAAGAGTTGATCCAGTGGCATCTTAGTTAGGACGAGTGGATTGATTTCCTTTCCACCACGGAAAGAACTGAAAGAGAAAGAGATAGACTGAGATCCAGACATCACCTATGAGGAATCAGAGGAATACCCCTTCTTTATAAAAGGTTTGGAACCCTTCCTTGAATGAAGAAAGAACTCTTCTTTATATACACAACTAGATGAATAGCCGCATCGAATAAAGGAAGGAAGAGGAAGGAATCATCTCTTTTCTTGGAAAGTTAGTCTTTTCATGAGAGGAATTGGTGTTCCAAACCTTCTCCCTCCCTTCCACCGATGAAACTACTCTTGCAAAGTCAAAAAGTCGTATAAACTTCCTTCCAGTCGAATAGATTATATAAAGCAAAGCCAAGAGGCGATAGTGGCATCGATCTTCTCGTTCCAGGAGTAAAAGGTCCGGAATGGCCTATTTTCATGTCTAAATCGGGAGTTTACGGGCTCTGTAGGGTCTCCATCTATAGGCTCACTAAAGATACTCAAAAGAAATGGCTTTCTTTGAATAGAAATATGAAATCTTCCTTTAGCCATCTCTTCCTGTCTATTCAAGCCTTGCATCAATTTGAAATCTATTGGTAATTGATATTTAGGAAGAAGCCCCGTTAAAGCCTAAGTCTAATTCAAAGTAAAGGCTGAACCCGGGCTAATGGCAGTTCAAATGTTCTTTCTAGCAGGTGCAATAGTGCACTAGAATTTCCAAATCTTAAGAACTGGAACTCCTCGGCTTGAGCCGAGTGTGGTGGGGTTTGATCTTTTGCTGCTCCCATTGACCACAGAGGCATGCGAGAGAAAGCGCTAAACAATGATTCAATGATTGAAGAGGCTTTGACATGACCTCGGCATTCTTGCTTATGTTACTAAGACTCACTTGTTTTCCGAGGCTTGGGACTACTACTAGAGATCCCATTAATATGGTAGGCCTTGATGATCTCTGAGATTTCTTCTTATGATAAACCAAACGAGTCGGGCCAACTTCCCAAACACTTGCTTTACTTTCACGTCTCAGTCTATGCGACTGTCCCTAAGGAAGGGTTTCCATTGGCTTGCATTGATTTGAAACTACTACTATACTAAACTGGCTGAAAGAGCGTAGTTTTGACCTATGTTCCTTACATTTAAGGTTCCTCTCCTTCGCGGGATAGGGCACATTCCGCCATAACCACGCTATAAACCTCGATCCAGCTCTCAAACTATATGATCCTCGGCACGAGTCAGCTAATACTGATAGCTGTCCTCCTATGGACCTTTGCCTTCCCTCCATTTCCACAATAAGAAGAAAAAGAAGAATTTTTCCAACTTGAATATGAACTACGACAAGGAAATAAATCCCTAGAAACACAAACATTGGATTGTTTTTGTGTAACATATCCATTTTTTTCTTCGTCTATTGACTGAGTTCCCCTTTTTTTACTTTGCCTTTTCCAATATGTGAGATGTGGGGATGAAGCTCCGAAGCAGGAGCTAGCATTCAAACGCGGGCGGAACTTCACTCTTTTTTAGGAGAGCTGCCTATGTACCTTCTCTTTTCAGAAAAAAAAGAATCAAGTCCCACGTAGTTCACAGTTAATCAGTTAAATAGACCGCGATTAAAAACCAAATAGACTATTTTGGAGGTATGCGACTTGGACGATGAAAGAGGGCTAGAGCGTGGGTCAGGGTCAGATACGAAGGGGCGAAATCTTCCCGATCACTCTCTCAGAGAGAGAGAGAGAGAGAGAGAGCTATTGTACAAGGAAGCTACGTACACATTTTCTAACTAAAAGCGAGATCTTGCAACCACACCCGAAGAAGCACGCAACAAAGCTCTTTTCCTTTCTCATTGAAGTATGCAGCGAGGAATCGAAGGGATGAGACCCGATTCAATTCTGTGATTAAATACAATTCTTCCCTCCGTTAGTATACCCACTATAACTGACTGTCATGTCCAATGAGAGCGTGAGCATCCCACTATTCTTTCTTCTCGTGGGGGGCATTCTACTAGCAAAGGAGACTCCTATAAGTGGTAGTACCTAGTTGGGGCTTTGTGGTATAATTCTTTGCCGAAAGAGGTCTCCGCCGACCTAATGACTTTCCGATGTGATTGACAAGCAGCGGGGCATGGAACGGAGTTTAATTCATCGCGACAGGAGTTCACCAAGTCTAAGAAAGGGCCGGTCATCCAACGAGAAGGGGTAAATCAGGTCAGCCAGCTAAGGCCCATTTTTACCTTAAAGATCAAGGTCTATGAATGAAATGTCCTCTACTCGGTAGTAGTAGGAACAAGATGTAACTGATTCATCCATGCCAATGAGAAGGGGGGCTTCACCTGATCACTCTGAATCCGCTGATCAGGAAGAGAGAAAGGAAGAGGTTTTTTCTTTAGATAAAGCGGAAGCTCGTTCCTAGCCTCTTTGGCAGTAGCTAATCTGAATTCGTAACCCGCCATCTTTGGGCAGGAGTCGTCAGATGTTGCCCAGGAAATGGAGCGATCGACACTCGCTCGCAAGTTTTAAGAAGTGGTAAGCGCAAGGACAAATTGATTCAGAAAGGGGAAGAGGAGTAGCCTAGCCTGGTTCTTGTTTGTTTTCCTTAGCGGTATAGTACGGCACATGGGAAATCACAATCAGAGAGAAGTAACGATACGATAGATCCGCAGGAAATATCAAAGTACATGAATTCTCTATCTCTTTCATTAGCTGAGAGAGAGGGAGCGAACTCTCGACATGCAGGCATATCTCGTTGAATCAGTCTTTTTCGCCACATCGCGTATAACGAGAATCGAACCCCCTCTGCTACGAATATTTTTGTTAGATGGTTTCCCCTTACAGTCTTTTTTGTTAAAATGAATGCGGATGGGTGTCTGCTTTCTTTGAGAATTTGGATTGTACAACCAAGAATGTGGCTGAATTCTGGGCCATCTACCGTGGCCTTATGTTGGCATGGGATTTGGGTTACAAGCAGGTCATTCTTGAAACTGATTTTGAATATTATTTGCATGTTGTGATTCATTTAATTTCCTCTAATCACCCTCAAGCACAAGTGATCCAAGCTTGCTGTAATCTTGTTCAAAGGGATTGGCAGTGCTTTTGTAAGCATACTCATAGAGAAGAGAGAAGGTGCGACCGATTGGTTGGCATCTGAAGCTCTGAAGCAGCCGCCAGGTCATCAACATCTTTTGACCTGTCTGCCTGGACATAAGATACCTAAAGAAGAAGAAAGAAAAGGAAAACCTTATTGTAAATGGCACGAGAAATGGACTCACTCTACAAATAATTGTGTAAATTTCAGGAATCTGATTCAAGATTACTTGGACAAAGGTTTGTTCCGGATAGCAGACCGACCAATGGGAATCGAGACATCACCGTTTGCAGGAGCAGTAGAGATCAATATGATGTCTGCTGACCTAAGGAAGTTGTCTGACCCACAGAAAGAGTTGGCGGCGCCTGAGCACATCCCACAAGAGTCAAGCCCAGAAAGCATGGCAAGTCATTCGCCAAGGCCATTACCAACAACAGGATTATGTTCGAGATGTCAACTTGAATCCTCGATGAATCGAGGAGAAAAAACATCTACCCTTTTGAAAAAGGATGGAATGGCGACCTGTGGTAAGAGAGCCTTTAGCACAAGAGCGAAGGATGACGACTGATTCAATTGCCCTCTCTACTAAATTGAGTGAATATAGTTGCGTCAAGTGTCAAGCGTCTGTAGGCCTATCAGCCATGAAGTACGTATAAGCGGGAATAGGGTAAAAGGACGGTTATAAGGCATCTAGAGGGCCTGTTTTCGGCTGATCATAACCAGAACTCTTAGGTTAGGGGTACGCCCTTAGCCTAGTACTTAATAAAGGGAGGCAAAGCGAACTTCTTCTACGTCGAATTCACGAAAATAATCATATGAGAAATCGTCTGATGAAGAGTTCCCTAGCTAGACGATTTTCCACGTGGAATGAATTATGAAAATAGTATGGCAGAACGGTATGATTGTACGACTAGAGAACAGATAACCAGGAAAGAAAGAAAGGGAGAACCGATCGGGGCCTTGCCCTTAATTTAGCTTTAGGAAGAAATCCATACTTTGGAGCTCAGCTTAGGGATCAGATATCGATATCGGAAGATCAGGCCCATCACTTATTCTTGACATCGATAATTTGCCTGTAGGAGGATCATCGAAGGTTGGAGAAAGAGATAGAAAGCTGACTAGAGTAGGGGGTAGAGGGGCTGTGTATATCTATTCCAATCGGGGTGATAGCTCGACTCGGCAAATGGGAGAAAGATCAAATCGCGCGGGAGAGGGGATCCCACCCATCATCTAGATTCAAAGTCAAGGTCTTGTTCGGATATGATCATAGCAAGCGTCACTTCCTTCATTGGATGGATTCAGGCTTGCTTGTCTCGCTCTCATATTGGAAGGCTAGGTTTGGAACCCTCTAGGAACTGAATCGCTAGAAAGATCTCTTCTTTCGTTTAAACCATGTGGACCCTAAACCAAAGCTTTGATCCCTGCGCTTCCCCCTTATTGTTAGTCCTCTTACAATACACCACTTCGAATGGTTACTTCCCCCTTACTTAACATAGGCCGATTCACATCGTTTTTATAGGCAAACTCAGCAGTTGGAAGAACTTATCCCCTTGCTCGGTCTCCCTTGCACTAAGCTCTTCAGCAAGTCTTCCAGTAAACCGACGATTGGAGTCTGGCCGTCCTGAGTGATAAGCACTACTAAACCTCAGTTCAGTGCCTAATTTCTTCCATAACACCCTCTATTAGAGGGCAGACTGCTGTCTTGATCGGGCGTAATTCTCCCCCTTCATCATAAGGCGTGCTTTCTCACCACCTAATGATGATCAAATCATGATCACAGGGTTGCCCGGTTCTAATTCGATATGCAAAATAGAATGGAAATCAAGACCCCGAAGCTTCTTTAGTTCCAGATGATGCAGATCCAATCTCATCTCCTGAGCTATGCCTATAACTTATGCAAATTTTTATTTTCCTGAACTTAGTTAATAAATAAGGCGAGATGGAGACCCTGATTTGGACCCTCATGATCGAGCTTATGATTGTAACGAACGCGGAGCCATAGTCAAACGATCCAAACCAGGTTGAGAGCGCCGAAGCTTATCCACCTGAAGCACTTACTTCAACTCCTGTCCTGTAGTGGAAGCTGTAGCCGGAAGCTTCACTGTGGAGGCTGGCGTTCAGATGGATCTGATTAGATCCACAGCCGAGATGGGGCTATCCCTGGAGTCAAAGAGTTATCACCCGCTGTATCATTGACGCGGACGGGGCTTCCTCGCATCATACCGTCGTTTCATCGAAAGATGATTCGACGTCGTGATGCAAAGGCTGACCGGTTATGCTTTATCTCTCATGGTTTTCGATATCGCGGGTAGTCCACGTATATCGTAAGATAAGTATGGCTACCTTCGAGTCGATCTTTGAGAGATGTAGCTCCTACTACGGTGTTCAGTCTATTTGTAGTGAATTAACTACACCTTTTCATCACCTATAATAGACATATCTCCCGTGGATCTCGGAGATCCCTCTTTCTCGGGGTATTTCCTGGGTCAAGTATTCCGCTCGTTTGTTGTCAGGAATTCAGTAGAGTGGCCTTGAATGAAGCAAGCCTACTCTTCTTCATGTGTAATGCTTTCTTTAAGGATATCTTTCTTTTCGTAATCCCACAAGGGATTTCATCAGGATAAATTCCAATCTAACTATTAAATAAATAATTACGACTAATCGTAAGAGGAACTATTCTATATGTAATCTTCAGAATAGAGCTCTGATACCACTCTAATGAAAGCAAAAATCCCGAGAAAACGTATCTAGAAGAGCTTGAGGATTTTAAGTTACCTTTAGGGCTAGTTAGGTAAAACCTTATATACGTAATTATCAGATCGATCTTTGAAGGACACGATGAAACTTTTCTCCTTGACTTGAGTTTTGGAATATTTTCATTCGGGATTGGAACGACCTATGTTGTAACGGAGGAGAGAAGGTGAACCAGCTTCCTTTGGTCGCCTCTCCCGTCTGGTCGAGTAGCTTTCGCTCCTTCCTACTTACTTTATTATAATATAAGCTTAAGCTGCTACGTGGCCTATTGGGAGCTTTCGGAAATCACTTAGCAGGTCTTCATCATAGGAAGAGGGAAGAACAAGGGAGAAGATCTTATTTAAAAGAAGACGATTCCAAAAGAAAGTCAAAACGGGGAATAGGATGCCTTAAAGGTAAATAAGAAAGATCCTAAATAAAAAAGAAAATACCTGCCTTTCTAATGAGATGTGATCTGTCTAGGGCTAGCTGAACTAAGCCTCATCAGAGGAGGAAAGATTTGCTGCTTTCATACTTCTTCTTCCTGCTACGCCCTTGCTTTCCCACCGCTCCGTGGGGGGCCTTTTCTTCTCACTTGAGAGATGCGATTTGAAAGAAGAGAAGAGGTTCTATCAGTTAATCACCATCCCTTCCTCTAATGAATTAGATCCCATCTGCTAACTATAACTCAACTCCGAGGGAATAATGAAAAGCAAAAAAATCCTCTACTCGAAAGCCGTTGCTGATCTGATCTTTTCTTTCCTGGGCGTGGGCGAGACAAAGTCTTCTTAGTCTTCCGCTTTTTCGGTGATATCTATAAGAAGGAATACCTGTCTCAAGGTAAACAGGAGTTCCCGGCTCAAGCGAAATGATACCGGCGCAAGGTAATTCAATTCTTTAGTTTGTGGCAGAGAGTTTTAGAAGACTCTCGGTTATTAAGGTCACTGCTTAACAAAGCGATCTTGATAGCCGCTGACGTACTAAGGAGTTATGTATTGGAGCTTACCTGTTTGCTCTTACGGTAATGAGGACGGCCCGACGTTCGGGGATGTTGCATTGCGCTTTCTATTTAAAGCAGTGTGCATCCTCGCTTCAGAGGGCTTGTGGCGGAGAATTTAACCATTACTCACTTCGCGTACCCATCTTTCTGACACGCTCCTAGGGTATCATAATCCCCTCTTTTCATCGAAAAACTTATATACATACAAGAGGGATGATTATAGTGATTGTGTTAGTTCAGATCTATCTTTCCTTCGGAACCTTGGCAAAGGTTGTTTGCCTTGCCAAGAAGGATACGTTCTCTAGCATTATCACTCAAGTCTTGGACTTGGATTCTGTGTTGTCTTTGATGTCTGATATTAAGGTAGTCTAATTCCAAACCAACTGCAGTACCTAAGCTATCCTTTAACACATTACCCATTCCATAAATAAGGGGCCCTTACAAGAAGTCCCTAGACTAGGGAGATCAAACATCTCCTCGGGAATAAGACGTAACTCCTGTTTTTTCTTTTTTAATAAAAAAAACCAAGATCCCCTTCCAATACGGGCTCAAAGGCCGACCTCTTCCGAGCCAAAGCTAAAAAGGAAGTCGGAGCTTGGTCCACATCGAGAAAAAACGTTCGTAATGAACGGATCTCCGATGGTCGAGCCTGCCAAGGACACGGAACCCAGCACCACCTACCGAGCCAAGGTACTCAACCTTTGGAAAGGGTCTTTAATGTGAATTGCGAACAACCCACAAGGGTGGTATGATTGAAACATAGTTTGAATAGGGGCACAAGTCTAGAGCTGTGGTATGGAAAATAGATGAGAGAAAAAAAAACCTCATCTCTTTACTTAGTCAGAGTCATTGTTTTACTCTTTCTATCTGCATGACTGCTTTCTTATGATGAGTAGTGCCCATCACTTGCCTCTCTGTACCCTGTATGAAGGAGCATCCACTGCGCTTACTAGTGGGTATGATTAAAGTCAAGAGCGGGTCTCTCAGAAAAAAGGACCTTATCCGTATCTGTCTCTCTTACTCGAACTAGCCACCCCTTGGGAACCGTCTCCCCTTTTACCCTGCAATGAAGGGCGGATGGCTTAGCCTTGCCTTTAGAAAGAAGAAATAGAAAAAATTCCTTTGAAGGGCTTAATCAATAGGAGAAGATAGCCGCAGACAGAAGTAGCGGCTATTGCTATTTCATTCCCTCCCACTCTTTTAGCTCTAATCGAAAAAGCTCTTCTTCCAATAGGAGTTATTCTTTGCCTTGACGCTGTGAGAGCTTCTGGTCCTTGTGTATGAGTACTCCTATCCGCTCTTGGGTTCATAACCGGTCCTATTGAATTAGTTGCACATGAGTACGGTCTTCTCGGGGTCGGGGTTCCCTTTACCGGGATTTCCCCTTGGCAGATAGAGCAGAAACAGAAAGCGAGATATCCGCTGCTATTATCCGCTCTTAGGTTGCAGTTGCTCTTTGAGTTCTCTTTCTTTCTTTATGGGTCTTCCCAAACCGTTAGATCAAGATAAGAAAGATAAGAATGGTATTAGATAGATGTCTTCTTCTTTACTGAGGGAGTAGGTATGGGGCGCCCTTACTTTTTGAATGGGTTACCTTAGGCATTACTAACTAATCCACTATGTCCGCTATCGAATAGCCTAGGCATGATAGAAAGTCTCTCTTATTGTGAGGCTTCCCTTCCCTTACTCTAGGGCTTTTCTTCACTAAGGGCAGTGAAAGCCATCTGATATAGGGCTTTCTCCTGTAATCTGTCTCTCGATAAGAAGCTTTCTTTTGATCCGGGTTAATCTCGTCTTCCTGAAGAATTACGGATTCCTAAACCTAGTAAGGGAAAGAGATTCTACTCCAATTGCATTCATCAGTCAGATGAGAGTGAGAATAGAAAGGAAGCCGGGAGGAAGAATGGAGTATAGCATTACCTCTAGAGTACAACCCGGAGCCTTCTCCCGCGCCCCTCAATCCCATATCTACTACTTAGTCAAGCCCTTAACTACTTCTATATCTTAGAACAACCCTGCTCTCTGATCGACGTTTTATAATCTGCATATCTATGGAAAGAGGAAGCTAGGAGAGGATTCTAAACAATTGTATCGAGCCAAACAACAAAAAGAGAAAGATAGAATACCTTTCTTAGCTAGCCTAGCATGGTATAAACCTACAGGGAACAAGAGCCAGATCGAAGACATTCCTTTCATTCTTTTATACCCCTCTCTTCTTAGTTGCTCCTCTTTCTAGGGATCTAATGGTCGTAGACCACCTTCTTGTGACTATGTCGATGAATTCTTTCCCCCATTTGAGTTCTCGAGTGAAAGGATCCAAGCCATAGGAAAATATCCAGTTTCTCTTGTAACATATCTAGTTTATCCTGAAGCAGTATTTCTCAAAGTAAGTAGATGATGAAACCCTTGCTTGTTTATCCCAACGAGGGTTTATGAATCACTCAAACGAGCCTTTCTATCCGCATCTGAATCGGTATCCCTATCCATATGTTTATGCGCAGGGGCATCCAAATCCGAATCTGTAGAATCTATTGGGGAATCCCCATCCGCACCCGAATTGGCTAAATCTAGTATAGTGGGTCTTGTCCCGATGCGGGAAAAAATCTTTTTAAAAGGCATCTCGGCGAAAGAGGACTGAGAACCATAAGGCGAGCGCCAAAATGGTAGCACAAACTGCTCCCACAGACATGCATAATAAGGGGGTGTGGGGACAAGCAGGCCACCACTTTTACCAGATATGGGTCCGGACGACCCAAGAGCCCGCCAATAGAACCCAACCCTTAAGAGGCTAAGGTCCAAGGAGCTACCGCAGGAAGCCAGCTTCACCTGTAACCTTAAGGAATACAAAAAGTTACCCGGAATTCCTAGCAAGGACTTTGCCTGCTATTCATTCCTAAATCCTTTTCACCCTTAACTAGCTAACTCGATGGGACGTCAACACGGGAATGCCAAATGCAAGACCTGGACCTGGTTCACGCAGTCAAGCATCAAAGACCTCTTTCTCTTCGGGAGCTTTCGTAACGGCTATAAAGAATGGGTCTTTCCCCTCGTGAAAGGCTATTGGGATCGATCCTTTCAACCCTCATTTGCGTGGAAGGTCGCAAGAGAAAAGAAAACTTTTCTTCTTAGCAGCTTTTTCAACCTACCCGAGGTAAGGAAGTAAAGCAACCAATAGCCTTTTTACCTACTATGCCTTTCACCAGGTGAGAAAAAAGTACTTACCTTTAGCCCGGTCTTCCTTATTAATTATTGATAAGGCACAGGGGAAGCATCATCCTTATAAGACTGTTGCTAAACAAAAGCAGTTCTTTTTCACATTCAACCATGAAAGGGCAACTTGAGAAATCAAAGCTACGCCCTCTTCCACTGCTGACTATGAACAGTTGACAGCTAATGATTTCTATTTTACTAAGCTAGTTCGGTAAGTTAAGGTCCATGCTTGAAACGAAAAAAAGAGGAAGGGGAAGGGGTCGCCCAAAGCTATGGAGATAAGGTGGAAGATAAAAAAGCTATATTTATAATAATAAAGAGAATCTATTCAAATTCATATTCGAAAAAGGGATTATCAACTATACTTGACTGGAAAAACCAGCCAATCTACTCTCCTTTTTTTGGTCTCCATCCTGTAACTTGATAAATCATAAGAGAAGAAGAAATCATTGCGTAGAAAGTCTTGCTTACTATCTCCTCCATCTAAGTTATGTAAGAGGAAACGAGCGAAAAGCTTACTTTTAGGTAGTGGCCTAAGCGCTATGAAGCTCCAATCATGCTACTCAGACTATATGCTTAAGACATGCAAGTCGAACCTTGCTTTTCAGAGTTCGAAAGAGAATGCGGGGTAGAGGAATGGGTAAACCCATCAGGCTCATGACCTGAAGATTGCAGGTTCGAATCCTGTCCCCGCTTAATCAATGGAACATTGTTCACCGGGATAGAAGGCTGGTCCCAACCCGTCTACAAAATGGGGCTAGTGTTTAGTCTTGGTTGGTTCCACCTCTTTGCAGGGTGATGACCCCAATAGCTGTTACGCACAGATGACCATTTCTTAGACTATTGAATTCCAACTTAGAGCTCCTCTCCTTACAGTCAAGTGGCTTTCACACCTTCTACTCTAAACTACTGTGTGCCTATTTTCCGCTTTTCACAGTCAAAGTCAAAGGTTTATTGGTGGCAATATCGGCATGCCTTCTAGTTATAGTTGACTTTAAGCGCACCTGAACTACCCATAGTCGTCTATTTACGGGCTTGGACTCAATAGTCAATCAATTCATTTTTCCGCTTTTTATCGCACGCTTCAACTATTTGTTTATATAGTGTGTGAAGTCTAACTAATGGAAAGTGCCTATGAATTAGTTCCAAGAAAGCGGTCGTTCACGTCAGGAATAGAGGTCGTTAAGGATGTACTTGCTTTTCCTTTTTTTCCGTCGAGATTGGGTTGGTGTTCAGTGTACCGCTTGTCTAGCCTATGCTTTGCAAGCCTACATAGGGTACAAGATCGAAAAGAATGCATTGCATGGATGCCCGGGCATTGAGAAGGAAGGACGTTTTTAGAGGCGAAAGGCCATGGGGAGATACCGTTTGTGATCCATGGATCTCCGATCGGGAAACCGTATCCAAGCTCGGTGGCTAGTCTGCGCTCTTTGGACTTTTCAAACTTAGCGAACTGAAACATCTTTGTAGCTAAAGGAAGGGAAATCAAACGAGACCCCGTTAGTAGCGGCGAGCGAGAGCGGATTGGGGGTTTGAAGAAAAACAAACACGAAGCTTCGTTCCTCAGCAAAGTGTTCACTTCTTTTTCGCCAGGTTTCATTCGATTTGTTGTGGATTGGATGATG
>NW_017670764.1:235827-250827 GCF_001879085.1 Nicotiana attenuata | reverse complement strand
GGAATCTTCCGGGTCTATCTGCTCTTCAATACCTTTGCCTCAACTAGGATTTCGAACCTTTGTTTTCGGTACCAAAAAGTGATTCTCTTCTTGCATGATTGAATGAAAGGCAGACAATAGGCAATCGTTCTCAACGAGTGGAAAGGGTGCTTTTCTCTCTCCTCTGATGATGATTCGAAAAGAGTCAGAACATTCTCCTCATGCAAAACACCAATCTATGTGTCTTTGCTCCTCTTCCTTTTTTACCTTTGTCAGTGAGGGTAAGAGGGCATACTTGCTTTCCCTTCTTTCAGGATCAAATGCGAAAATGAGACCTCCCTTTCGATCCTATTTTATTTACCCACCTCTTTGGAAGCCGCGTTTACCACTCGAATTGGCCAGACCAAAAAGTCAAATGGGTTAGAACTCCTATGAAGTTTAAAGTTAGAACCCAAGCGAGAATCGTAGAAGAATCATTCTATAGGCATAAATAAAGGCTTTTTTGGTTTCAGAATGGTTACAGGAAAACTCCATTTTTTCATGCTTCTATGGCAGCAAGAAGGGGAAGGAGCCCTTTCTGGCTAATATCTGCTGGTCACGGGTCGAATTAGAGTACTTCAACTTGGAAGCTGAAATCCTACCTTTTCTTTATGCGTAATATGGTAAAAAATCTCCTTTGTGGCTTTATAAGATTGCTTGAAAATCCGGGCTTTTCGCTCCCTCCAAGTATTATATATGGTTTCCCCAAAAAAGCAGTTTCATAATAGAGCCAATGAGACCATGCCCTAGATATTGGTGCATCACCTACTCGGCCTCATCTTGCAAGGGCAAGGGGGATCCCCTGGCTAGGAGGGTATTCAGCAAGTGCTTCCAAATCTCCTCAACATAAGGGCAACGATTGATAGTTGAAACCTCTTTTTCAAGTCCCGAGGGACTAGTTGCTTGGTTCCGACCATTTCCGCTAAAGAAAAAACCATTCCTGACTGAAGAAAAGTCAAAACAAAAGGTAGGCGGTCAGACCTAGGGCATGTAGCATAGAAAAACCTTCGCCCTTAGCGAAGGGCTTTCTGAAAGCTCCATTTGAAGATGGTGCCTAAACAGATGATTCCAGTTCAACTCATTTTTGAAATGCTACCTCAAGAGAAGGGGCGCCTCTGGCCCAGAAGATGCCTTATATGGATAGGGTATATACTACTACGATTGGCTATATTCCCTGAGAGTCCTAAACTTCTTGAAAAAACGTGATACACTGAACCTTGGTTCGTGAATTTTCCAGTTGGAATTCCTACATTTAGTATTTAGTAGTTTCATTCGACAGCTAAAATTCATGCTTTTGACGTAGCATCGGGTGTTCACTTGGAAAACCTTTCTATAGTGCCCCATTTCCTATGATATCCAAACCCAAAATATAGTGCTTTTGCTGTGCCATTGAGAAAGGAAAGCGCACTCAATCAATTACCATGCCGTGTCGTAAGACAAAAAGTCATCTGCAGGAGCGGAAAGCCACTTGACTGTAAGGAGAGGATCAAGAAACCAATATCTTGGGGAATGGCCTCCACTCTACGAACCAAGTCTTTCTGACGAGGCACCAGCTTTCTTTGATCCCTTTCCCTAAAGAGTACTTTCGTATGCATAACCTGTTCTTTCCTATGGCTAAGCCGTGGAATCTTATGGACGTCGAAGACTATAGATAAGCAGTGGAAGTTAGATCAGTTGCTTAGGAAGGTGCCTATAGAAGTTCCCTGCCATGCATTTCCTTGACTTTGATAGCCCTTGATTCTATGGCGGTCCAGGGGGAGTTCCCTGTGGCCTCTATATAAAGCTATATAGTTCTAGTTTAAATGGCAGTTGCCTTCGGTACATTTTCAGTAAAAAAGGAATCTCAAAATCCCTAGCCAGCTTATCTAATCTCCCAGACTTTATCGAGCCAGTTCGAGGGGTTGTAGTTCCACCCATCCTAACTAAGCTCTTCAATTGCTAATGCCGTACTTGGGGTTTTAGAACGAGTGGAAATTCTAGATTGAGTTCTCTTTGCTCTTCTCTCTCTCTCTCCCTTCCAGTCCATCGATTGTTAGTTCTCTTGAGACTTCTGTTACATCCCTTAAGTCAGTCTTAAGGGTAGATAGCGCTATAGGCTAACGGTAAGATTCAAGGGCCTTCTATTTAGTCGATGCTTCTTTTTCCTTTGATGGAGAAGTAGTAGTTGCTTCTCTCTGAAAGTTCAAGCGAGTTTTTGGAGTGCTTTTGTAAGAAGCCCCCTCCTGTTGGCGTGCTATAAAATGGAATTCGAGTGATAGGCCAATGCTAAGTCTTCCATGTCGTTGGATAGTAAGTTTGAGGGCAAGGAAGGAAGTTATCATTTTGAAGCCTGCGAGCTAGTAATTCCTCTCCTCGAGAAAATTGGCATACCTTTTGATCTCCCTCGCTTCGTAAAGTAAACGAGAATGGAAAAAGTGACAAAAAGAGTGCAAGTTTCCCTTCCTAGGGGTCCCATTTTAGTTTTAGGTTACATTTGAGTCTCTTACTAGTCTATTTCTAATAATTGGAGTGCTAAGTGCTGTTTTGGCAGTCGAGTTTTTTCTTACATCCAGTGCTACATCTAGAGGTCCAGTCCCCTAGATCATTTGATATCTCTAGTTTGAGTCTGAGTTCCGTTCAACAAGCCAGTTCTGTTAGATCGCTTATAGTCCCCGTAGTGTCCAGTAGCTCTTTTTTTTTCTTACCTTAACCTTAGGCAAGCAAAAGACATAGGCTTGAAATTCAAGTTAAGGTATATCCATCCCAGATTACTCTCTTTGATGTTGCTATTATAGCTCAAACTTATACAGACTTGACTGGAGGTGCGTGCTCAATTGGGGAAGAGCCAATAAAAGGTCTTTTGGATCCAAAAGCAATGGCATGGCTGGCTGTCGGAGAAGCACTCTCAAATCTTGTTTGGGAGAAAGTTACCTCTCTTTCTGATGTTAAAGCAAGTGGAAATTGGATGTATGCTGCAAAGCTAGATGGTGAAGGAGCTGCAATCTATAACGCTGCTCTTGCTCTTTTGAGGCTATGATTGAACTTGGGATTGCAATTGATGGAGGGAAAGATAGTCTTTCCATGGCAGCCCATGCATCTGGGGATCTTATTAAAGCTCCAGGGAATCTAGTCATCAGTACCTATGTGCCAGGTAAGCCATCCAATAAGAGAGACTTTCTATCTTGCATAGGTTATTCGATAGCGGACATAGTGGATTAGTTAGTAATGCCTAAGGTAACCCATTCAAAAAGTAAGTGTGCGCCATAACTACTCCCTCAGTAAAGAAGAAGACATCTACAATTTTCTATTTCGATTTTTCTAAGGACATGCAAATTGATTTGTCCCCGATATCTCTTAGGGAATTGACTCCCTGTCGATCGAGTGTTGGCTTGTGTCAGTTAGCGGGTAAATATAGCATTTCAATGTCTGTTCTACAACGCTTAGCTGGTTCAGGCTTTCGTCTTCTGTCCCCTTTGATGTCTACTCAATCTAAACGTTGGGAATGACTCAAAGCGGCTGCTTCTAAACCCTATGGTTCACATCGATTACCCTTAGAATTCAGGTTGGGTAGGGGAAAGACTCTCAATCCCTATTTTAAGGCGAAGATGCTCGATTCTCTTTTCCGAAAGGGAATGAAAGCCTAAGGAGATATGGCTCTTTCCAGACGAGCGTGTGTTCGATGGTGAACGAGAGATGGAGGAGCGCACTCTTCTAGGCCAATGGGTAGATCAGTGGTTGCAATGGCTCTCTTGGTATCACACCTCGGTATGGTCGGGCATGGAACATGTTCACAAGGATCTTGGCATGATGGAAGGCCTAGGAGTATCGTGGGAGCACGAGGGTGCATGTGGAAGAGTGGCCAAGACAATGCCAAGAACACGTAAGTCTATGGAAGCACAAAGGAGTGGTGGCATCTTAGAGGACTCTAGAGAGTCCTAGGAAGCTGCCTAGGTCGGCCAAAGGGGCTGCCATACAAGCTACAAGAAGATAGCATTCTATAGAAGGTTCTAGAATGGCCTAGCGTGGCCTTGCCCTTGGGCAATAGGGGCTACCCAATGCCCACCGACTTAGGGGCCTATTCCACCGACTTTAAGGCTTCAAGAACACTCCTATAAAAAGAATGATAGACAAACAAAAGAGAAAGGTGGAACCTCATCCAACCAAGATAATATCGATTGCTCGCCCGACATCAGACTCTTCACCTACCGGGGTGGAACGACTCTTAACGAGGTTGATGGACTTGACTTTTTCTTTAGCCTCTCGGCTTCTCGAAGCCGTGGGCCCAGTAGTGCTTTCTTAAAGCCGGTAACATGATCGACTTAACAACCTATCTTAAGCTGGATGAGAAGGCAAGTGAAGACTAATGAGAATAGCCGTAATTCAACTAGGCCTTGAATCAATGGTTTTTCAGAGACATTAGTCATCTGCTTACGGCTAATCTGCTCTTTGAATCTTATCTTAGAATAGGTTGGAACTATTTAAACATGATACGCTTATTTAGAAAGTACGCATTCCTTGCTCTAAGTTCGCTGGGTTGGATCAAACTAGTTGGTTTGGCAGGAAAATAATGGCATAAAAGAAGCATTCCACTTTTGGAAAAGAGAAGAGTCACTCTGATTATAGATCCCTCTGTCTTGCATTGGGTTAACTGGATCTTTGATAAAGTGATGGGCAGAAGAGAGAGAATTAGTCTGTCCTTATAGATTGACTTTCCTCGCATCAAAGCTTTCCGGTTCTCTTCCTTTATGAAGAAAGGAAAGGCTTGTTATCGATGAAGAAGATCTTTATACTGTTCATCCTAAGAAAAGAAGTTTTCACTCGGTACAACTATTCTATGCTAGCAGCATGCTTCTACTTATGTTGCAAATTTTGGATCTGGAACAATCCTTTCTTATTCTAAGATGCCAGTCTAAAAATCCGTACTTGTTGACTAAAGGGCTTTCCGCTTTCTAGCTTGAAGCTTAAGGGCTAAGGGAAATTGATCCTTGGATCAATGGAATAGTTGAATTAGCTAAGATGCAAGAATCAACCTCTTATTGAAATGACTTTAGGAAGTGCCAAACCTTTCTCCTTCGATCCGATCCTTTCTGTGACCCAGGGTCTGGAAATGAACTTATTGTCTCTTCATCTCTTACCTTCGAATCGGATATTCCGTGAAATCATATTCTCTTTCTGTCCCTCGTCATCGAGAGGAAGAGTCACTATCTATCTATCCATATACGTATCAACAAATATGGTTCCAGGGATCAGTCGATTGCCCCTCACTAGCAGCTAGAGGAGGAGAAAGGAATGATGTCCCGGCCTGGGCCGGGCACCTATCAACCAACTATTCCTTTTTGGGATGGAAAGAAGAAAGGATGGTCGTAGATCACTGATGTCGAATTCACGAAAAAGATCATATGTGAAAGAATCATCAGATTATGGGTTCCCGAAGTAGACAGTTTTGAATGGAGAATGAATGAAAGAGAATAGTCTGGCAGAATCGTATGATAGGGAAAGTGCGGAGCCTCCCACTTGTCAGGGTTACCTGGCTGGCTAACCTAACTATGAATTTCTGTCAATATCGGGATAGACAGAGGTCTAGGATAGTACGCTGTCAGAGTGAGATCGGGGTAGATTAAGGAAGTTAGACCGAAATGAAGAACTCAATTCCTCTAGAAGAAATGAGAGAGAAAGAAGAACCAATTCTATGAAAGAATATTTTATTTACTAGAATCGGTTGCTACCAGTCCGGGTTACCTCAGTGATAGAGCCATTAGGGGAGAGAAAACAACCTAGTTAGTGCACGAAATGTCCTGCTAACATAGGAGCACTCCTACTAAGAAATGGAAGAGCAAATTTCTTTCTTTGGGGTCAAAGGGCTATTCTATTACAAAATAAGTTATGGACTCGGATATGATCCTTCTAATCAGAGTTCCTTGGGGATATATGAATTAGAGGACATATACAAGAACGACCCATTTTCTTACATAAGCATTTTTGTACTCAGATCGGTTGGTATGGAGGTCTTTCCTAACTTCTTTAGTTAGACAATCAGTTATATACGAAAATTCAACAAGATAACCCCGAAAGGAAGAAACCCCGTTCACTCCGACAAGAAAGGTGTCAAGTCTGAAAGCCAAGCTCTCGTACCAGAGCGCTCTCATAAGTCAAATAAAGTTTTCATTCATTCATTTATCCATATATTAAACACCCTGTCTTTGAAGCTTCTCGCAAAAAGTCATTCGACGACATAATGCCTCACCTGCCCTCTGCTACACATCTCTTTCGTTCGCCGTAGACCCACCCACCAAATGGAACTCTGCCCTTTTCAACCAAGGAACGAGCAACAACGCTTTTCTCCTAGGGCTCGTCTACACCACATCGACTAGCGCTTAGGCTTCTCTTTATGTTCCTTAGCGGCCTTTGATTGATTCGTAAACCTTTCCCCGATCGAGGGCTTCCTATATCCGCTTTCAGACGGTGGGAAAAGGCGATTCTCTTTAGTCAAAGAGGCCTTCTCGTGGATTTCGCCTTTTTTGATGGCTATGTCGTGCCTCTCAATTACCACTGCAAGCTTTGGAAGTACCTTGCTTTCTTGATCAGCCAAGCCCTTGCTTTTGAATAGCAGGAATTCGAAAGGGGAAAGACCTTGCTAATACCTTTTAGGCACTAGACAGAGGCTGCTAGGAAGATTACATAAAAAAGTGGCGAGTTGGCAGCTCTGGAAGCGCTGATAGCTTTTCACTCCTTTTCCTTCATAGCTGAATAGTAGGTAATAAAACCTAGTAACTGAAATACCAAGTAATCTCAGGCGTAAAGGGTACTCTTTCCAGTTGGGGGTGGAATGTGCCTGAACACCATTCGTGATTCCCGGGAAGTCACCTTTTCTCTAAGGATAAATAGCTAAATATCCCTGCTCTAAGTTCTTGAACCTGTTGTCTTTTACCAACAAAAACCACTAGTGGGTCAGCGGGTCTCTCGTCTATGGAATGGACAGCACCTATACCCGATTCCTAAACTCCAGCTCCTGCTCATGAAAGTGAAGATTTTGATGTCCACACGGCCGAAGGATCCAATAGTGAATTCTTCTTTTCTTTACTCAATGCTGAAGCTGGGTTCTGAAGGATCAAATAGGTCATGGCTTGGGGAGTCATTGAAACCAAGACTTTCGGTTTAGTGTATATTAAAAAGAACAGAGGAAGGAGCCTAGCCTATCCTATATAGTAGAGTATTAGGCCTAACTCACAGGAAGATCTAAAGGCTATTAAATAGTCGCCTAAGCAGACGATGGACGAGACTCTGGAAGAGTGGCTTTCTGCTGAGGTTGCTTCTGACGGGCTTGTGAACAATTCGGTAAAAACCCCTAGTGAAAACTATGTATGTATAGTATAACCGCCGCTTCAAATCAATTGAATCAATGCAAGCAATGCTGTTCCCACATGCCTATTCATTCATATTTGGTTGGATTCCTCGGTTCATCTTATGCCAACGATGGAATAGCCTCTTTTTCTAGCTATTACTTTCCTTCATTCAGGTATGGGGGCAGGGAATACGAAGGTCGAGTAGGCTTCGTCGGTTTGAGAAGGTGAACGACGAATCCGAGTGATCGAAGGTTCAAGTACTGAGCGAATATTCAAACGTCTATTCATGTGAGAACTTCTTGCCCCTTTGGTTGACACCACCTTAGCCTTAGTCAGTAAGGGAGGGGGGTGACTATTAGATAGGGACTCCGGAAGTTCATGGGAAGAGGTTAGTGGAAGAGATCATCTTTCCGGGGTTGGATTCACCGAAGTGGACGATAGGCAAGAGAAGACAGAGGAGTGGACCTGACAAGCATAAGATTCATTCAATAGCCAAGCAGGAGAGTCTGCACCACTCCGAAGTACTAATAACTAAGTTGAAGAGAGAGCGGGGCAGGCCATAGACGAAAGTGAACTATAGACTACTTACCAAAGACCATAGGCAATGGACGAAAGACCAGCAGAAGGGCATTAGTCGCCGAGGAAGCTAGTGCGCGTAGATCAAAGCTTAGTGGAGAGACCATACATTGGCCAGTTCCAAGGACAGGTTATCAACAGGGGTCGATGGCAGGTTCGATTACGGAGAAGTCAATAATCAAAGATTATGCGGAGGGTCCAGCAGTCACAAATAACCCAAGCAGAAGGGTCAAGCCTATTTGAATTTGTTATTGGAAAATGAGGAGGAAGACATCTGTCATGGAGAGGCAATCCTCAAATACGTACTTTGACCTGACGGCTTACCCGTTCTATAAGAGAACGGTTCAACTGGTTAGGCGGTCTGGCGCATTATTCACTGCGCTTTATTTAAAGCAGTGTGCGTCATCCGGGGTGATAAAAAAGAACCATACCCTGTTGACAGTGTCCTTGTCCCTTAATCATCAGGCTACCCTTGGATTCTTCCCTCCAGATATTAATAAGGTGGGCGAGAAGGATAGAGCCCAACTTATTATATACGGGCATGGATATTCCTTGTCATTCTAATCTTGATATAGTTCCAACAGGCCTATTCTTTGACTCTCCTATAGTGTATAGTATATTCTTTCCATCTTCCTACTAGGATAGATATTCTAACAACAAACTACCTAGCTTAGCTAGTTGGTAGCTCCATATCGTGAACTGCATCGGAAAGGGCGTCCCATCTCTCTTTTATGGGCTGTTTCCCTCGTATCTAACCTACCCGAGTTAGCCCTCCCAAGCGGACAAAGAGGTGGATCATCTGATCTTGAAATAGGTCATCCCGACTATGCCGATCTTTTATCTGTTCATTTCGTCACGTATTTGAATCATACAACTCTGAGGATTCTGCTTTTCACATTCATTCTATAGGACCAAAATGAGGCATCTCCTCGCTAGTTGGAATAAAAACCTCAACAGCAGCCTTCAGTGAACCTCTTCTTCCTATCCTTGCTACCTATGAAACGAGTCCCTCTTTCATTCACTAAAGAAGATGCAGCTGATAGATGGATGAATATACATTTGATGGCCAGTTCTATAAAGAAAAATCTCGAGTTGGAGGCATCGCTGGGAAAAAAGCCAACTGATTCGTTGTTCTCGAAATCAACGAGTGGACTTGAAATCATAATCCATTTTGTGATCCACGCGACTCAGACAAAAATCCTATATCTTACCCAGCCAGTGCTGTTCTGATTTAATTTCAAAGATCTCGCTCGCCGTCAAAGCGCATTTTGTGAAGTGTTCTCCTGCCCCTGTCACCTGAGATAAAGTCAACTGGAAACCGTGGTCGGAGTCGTGGTTTGAAGATGATGATTTGAAGATTCATTCGACAGAGAAGGGTGTCTTTGTTGCCGATACCAAGGTTGAATGAATCATTCCACCTGGCAACAGCAAAAATGGAGTTTGGCACAGGTCAAAGAGGAAAGCAAGGAGGAATTCCACTTTGGAAAGGAAAAGGGCAGTTCCAAACGAAGGACCCAGTCTCAAGGGGCAAGCTTCCCGGTGTCCAAGTGTCAAGTCCCGAGGGCTTGTGTCCGCTGAAAGCTTCCTATTTTCTTTTTAGTCTTTCCTTGCAATGAACCAAAAGGTGAGAGGTAGGGCTCGGTCTCAAGGTTTAATTTAAAGTCACTAGTCAGTCCAACTGCACTAGTGAAAGGCGAAAGTAAAGATTACGTGCAACCAGGTGTAACGTGTCAAAGGTCACCGAGTCGTCGTAAAGGGGAATAGGTTGTTTTGCGCATCTAACAACTGAAAGAGTTTGCGGAGAAGGGTTGAGTTGCGTAATAGCGGATTCGTAGGTCAATAAATTGTTGGATTTGAAATCAACCTCTCTACCTTGGGCGGATAGGAATTGAGACTTTCAATGGTCCGCTCTTCCCTCCTCGTGATCGAAGCTGACCCCAGAAGTTGGGTATTCCTTCTTAAGAGGACACTAACCCTCCCGATCTTGCTAGCTGGGGGCTCAGTCTTTCAAGATTCAATCTTTCCCCTTCCGGTCCCAGGGAATCGCTCTTATAGCAGGAGGTTTACTATGTCCCCAACTTCTCTTTATTAAGAAAGTCAGTTGTCTACTATAATTAGATTAAGATCGTAAAAACATAAGCTTGTAATATAGCTAGACCAAATTCAATAAATGGAGTCCGGTAATAACATTATGAAACTGAACCCATATGGCAGAAAGCAGAAGCAGCGGGTACGTCTGTTCGGGTTCATTCATGTCCAATAAACTTCAAACAAAAGGAGATTCGGGTATCAGAGTTGAGTGGACAGGCGACGGGAGGATGGGGGGAAGAGTAAAGACAAGACGAAAGCAAGAGTTCCGGCATCTTACTTTACTAGTTTCATTTCCGTATGATAGTCACCCCTTTCTCGGTAAAGCAGAGTGAGCAGCTTCTTTCTTTGCTACTGCTGCCATACCACAAAGAAGTCCAATAGCTGCGCTTACTTCTTCCTTCAACCCTGAAAAGAGCATATGCATCCCGGGATTCTCTCCATCTCAGAAGTGGATTCCCCTGCAAGGGTACTTGAGTACGACTACGGCTATGAAAAGCTTATCGAAAGAGGAGGAAAGAGCGTAAACTCGACTCTAAAAGTTTCAGTTGCCTCCCTCTCTCCGCCCTATAACTGAAAAAAAGGAGCACGGCGAAAAGCCAACCTGATTTTTTTTATTCGTTTGACGAGGGAAGATCTTAAGTACTGAATTAATTAAATTACACCTATATCGCGAAAAAGAGCTGCTCTAGCTTTAGCGCGCACCCTTTCTCCTATGAGGAAAGTGACTCTTTCCGATTCATGTCTGGCCCTTCCTGGATCTGGATCACAGTATACCGGCGACTTTGTCCTTGAATTCATTCTATTTCATATCCACCGATCCGTGGAAGAGACCAAGGAAGAGTAAGATAAATTTAGGGCCGGCAGGCTGGTCTAGAATAGATTCCCCAATGGGTCCTGACTTTTCAACAATAGAGGCAAAAACTTACTCTTTCAAGTCAAAGTCAAAGTCGGGTACACTAAGATGGAGTTTATTATACAGTTGTTCCAGGGATATGGGTATAGAGTGAATTCTATTCACTCTTTATGAAGTTCCGTGCACTCCTTATATCATAAATAAAAAAGTCAGTATGATGCCCCGGTAGAGCGCAGACCGAGTGAGTTTTCGCCGATCCCGATCCAGATGTGCCAAAGATTGAGGACTATGAGGGTACGGTGCTATCCTTGTACTTTGTTTGTTGCACATGGCCTAATGTACACTTGCCCCCTTTTTCTCACTCTTTTGGTGGTTTTTCAATTTGAATCTATTTTCTTTATGCTACCGAAAGACAGAAAGGGGAACCGACTCGTTCCTTCCTTGCGGAGGACGAATCAAGGCCTGAAGTTGGTTCGTCGAGCAAGAGGAGAGAAGGATCAACAAAGATTTCATACCCTATGCCAGCTCTTTTTCTCTCTCCCCCAGATATGCCTTTAATAATCCTCCACCTATTCTCGTGTGATGACATCTATGATAGTGAAATTCAGGAATGAACAGTTGCAACAATCATGTTTAGTTTCTTTTGACAATTTTAGATTGTGGTGCTTTGAAATCAAGGGCGAGAAGGAAGTTCATGGAAAGGTAGCTCACATACCTTTCTAGGCCTAATTCTTTAATAATCACTTCAGCTCTTTCATACTTCTGACGTCGACTCATCTTCCTTGGAAGTCTTAAGAATGCAGCAAAAACTAAGGTTTTCTCTACAGTCAATTGTGGAAAAAGCACATCATCTTGCGTCACGAAACCCACCTAGCACAACATTGCTCAATTTGGTATGGAAGTTAATACAAAATCATGTACATTGAAAGAAAGACTTTTATATATTCTTGGTTTTAAGGTAATAGAAAGAGAGAAGGAAAAAAGAATTATTGATGGATAGGTAATATACCTCATATTGATAGCAGTATTATATGGGATGTCATTGTATGTGACAGTTCTTCTTGACATTTTCTTGCAATCTTCCTCCCAATATCTTCAACAAGGTTGTTTTCCCACTGCCAGAAGGCCCCATTAAGGCAATAATATCTTTAATAAGCTACCTTTGATACAACTGCCTTGACAGGATTGTTGGAGGAAGCTTGGCTAATCTTCACCTTGTACTCAACATCTGCGAACTGCATTCAAAGACCATTTAAATGGCAGAAGCCAAAACTCTGAAACATATATCAACAATTTGATTCTTTGAAACATTTCTGAGAAATGAAAGATTTGTTAGAGAAAAAAAAGTACTTTGAGAAATATGGGGAGGGGTTGATCTTTTTCAGCAATTGATGTATCATCCTCTACCTCTATATCAATTTCAGAGCTTATGTTTCTGAGGTAAGCTTGAGACATGAACTATATGTTATGGCCAAAGCCATTGCTTCCAGCAATCTGCATGGAGCCAACAGCTGGAGGGGACAATCACAAATCCTCAATTTCATCTTGTCTAAGATGCTCCATTGTGTCATGAACTGCAAGTTAAGTGTTACAACCCATATTCACATACGTTAGTTCATGCCATAAGGTCGTCGACGTAAATCCATGAAGAGATTATCTTTGAGATGATAAGAGATTAATCCTATTGGTCTTAAATGATACAAAGGTGTATAAGGGTGGTTAACAAGTATTAGAAGTTAAACGAATCAAGGATGTTGTCAGCCGTATTTTTGGATAAACCTAGGGGTTCTTAATACTCTCAAGAGGTCGTATTTTAAGGTATATGAATCATAAAATATCCGTATCATAGTCTTGAAGTCAAACGAGTTATGAAACAAAAGTCGGCAAGAGTTGTTGCAACTTAAGTTCATAGTTTTACTTAAACTTTAGGTCAAATGTTATTAAGCTTTTCTCCCAATATACATGGAATACGGGGTGATCTACCCACCAAATTGAAGATCTATGAGTCTAGTTTCCAACTCATTAAACCTTTTATTAATACGACATTGGTGTAGAGAGATATAGACATTTTTGCAAGACTGCACAAGCTACTAGGTGACAAGTAGGTGGGTCACCTACTTGGTTAAATGATAGCCCAAAAAGAGGCAATTTCGGGTCAGACAAAGAGCCCATTAAAAGGCTTATCTTCTGCAATATATCCCTTATTATATTTCACAAATAACCAGACCTAAACCCCTGCAAACTTCCTCCCAAAAATTATCCACAAACCCTAATTGATTTTCCCTCTCTTTCAAGTTCAAATTGGGGGTAAACCCTAGAGTTTGAAGAACCAAGATAAGGGCTGAGTTATCCAACAAGTAAGGTGAGTTTACTGCTATCTTTCATACATTTATTCTGCTGTGAATTTATGGTAATTCGTTCTATACATGTAAGCACTCACGGGACGGTGATCGGAAGCCGTGAGTTCGAGTTATTCACTTGTAGCGGACTATTTTGTGGACTGTTTTGTGTTGCTGTTGGGCTGCGTGTTTTACTACTTTTTTGTAGAGTTTTGGAGGAGTAAGGGTGTGGAGAAACACAATATAGATTTAGGGTTGTGGGCTGGTAGTTCTTCGTAACATTTCCGGGTCGTTTGACACGACTACGGTGGCCGTCGTATGTATGAAGTGATTTGGTTGTGCGTGGACTGTTTTGGGAGGCTCAATATGATTATTATTGATGTTGTTTGGGCTGTTTTGTGATTTTTTGGAATTGTGTGAAGTCATATATATAGGGGAGGTGCTGTCCGTTTCATCGTAAAATAGATTGTGGTCGATACATAATAGTTATGACGCTTGAATGGTAACTATAGTATCGTTTCTCTTATTGTAGACTAAGGAGTCGTGAAAATTGCATAGCTTGAGATTGGGGCAGTATATACAAGGTATGTGAGGCTATCCCTTTCTTTCTTTTGCACGACTCCGATTGTACATAATGTAATGAACGAGCTTCCAAAGATACTCTACTCTTAGAAGCTAGCAGTACTTACATTGTTTCCCCTCTTATGGAACGATTGATGTTGATGTTGCTTCTCTTATTCTTATGTTATCAATGTTATTGGTACTTCCTGATTCTTATAAGGTTCATGGTGAAGAGTTAGTCCTAATAACGTGTACAGAGGATACCGACCTTACGTCACTCCGAAAGCTTTAGAACGTGAGTCCATGAGTCGAGCATGCATTATACATATGTATCTATTTTACTCTACCGAGCCACGCTATAGTCGGCCGGGTACGGCACCTATTGTGCAACCACTGATCAGTTGGGTTTTACCGAGCTCCACGTGGCCGGGTACGTTTTTACCGAGCCTATTACGGCCGGGTATGATATGATGATGATGATGCCCACAGAGGCGTATGTTTTAAAAGTTTATGTATATATACATATGTATCACGCATTTCATGTCAGTAGCCCTTGGAGGTACCCAGATGTTACAGGTTGTTTATTCTCTATCCCTGCTTACATTACTACGGTGATTGGCGAGATCCCTTCTTCGGACTTGCCTTGGTCTTGGTATGCATTTTTGTTATAGATATTATGGGTATGTCGGGGCCCTGTTCCGGCTTTGTTGCAACACTTATGTTCCTTTAGAGGCTCATACACAGGTGTCGACTCATGTATAGTTTGGTAGGCCTTGTCGGCTTGTTTTTGTTGTGTAGTCTCTCATGGTAGTGTGGTAGCTCGTACCTTATATATAGTTTCTTGATTGTCTAGTCATCCCATGTTATGTATGTTCATGCCATCATATTTTATTGTTGGTTGTCCATGACCCATGTCTACCATTTATATTGATCTCGTCAGCCCTAAAAGATAAAAAAGAAGGTTAGATAAAATGTATGTTGGTGCTCGGCAAGTATGGCCGGGTGCTAGTCATGGCCCTCCAGTTTGGGTCGTGACAAACTTGGTATCAGAGCAAGTCTGTCGTAGGGGTTGTCTATGAGCCGTGTCTAGTAGAGTCTTGATTATGGATGTGTAGTGCGCCACATTTATAATCAGGAGGCTACACGACATCTAGGGTTGTTACCTTCTTCCTGAATCTAGTTNTCGTGCGTAGAGTTGAGTCGTAAGTGTCATTCTTAATACTTCTTACCTTTTTTCTTC